>NC_064867.1:3623764-3813764 GCF_024139225.1 Suncus etruscus
TCTGACCCTTATGGGATGAGTCAGAGCACTTAAGACATAATTGAATTAAGAAAAAGAATAGATTAGGGGAAAATAGGAGAGAAAAAACAGTAAATAGCTAAATTGGGCCAGCACCTCAGAGGGGAAAGGTTTCTAATTTTAGGTTTCTAATTTTATCAATGGCAGGGGTGAACTTTGCTAAATGAAACTTTCAGGGTTAGATTGTGCATGGAACATTTTAGGATAAACATAATTTTCACGTTTAGAGTACTAAGTAATATGGTAGTGAGCACTATAAGAGGAATCTGCCCTATGTAGTATCATCCACTATGTCTTGTTCACTGAGCTTTCCTGAAAAGAAACTGACAGCATGGGCATTCTGATCTGATAGTAACATAGCTTGAATTGAAAAAGAAAAATGAAGGAAATAAGAAAAGAAAAAAAGAAAAAAATACTGTAATTTGCAAAAACATACTCACTGAGTGGGACTGAGTCTATGGTGTGCAGTTGCCTATTTCAGTGGTCTCAATGGTCATCAGCTTTAGGTCATAGTAGAAGACAATCAAAAGCAAATGGGCAAATTGGAATATTTTATCAAGACATTGTCATAAGTAAGCACTGTATGTGGAGTCTAATGTGACAGAACACAGAATCGCAAAATTAGGGTGTCCAACCTATATCTCCAAGAACCTTTGTGGACAAAGAAGCTGAAGAGTTAATTTATATACATAATAAAATTAAGGAATTAATACATACTGCTAGCAAGCACTGCAGTGGTAGTTCCTGGCTTCCAATCATATGCACCTTATTCTGTAGATAAAAACATTAGAACATTATTATAGGCCTTTGTAGTTGAGAGGTTGATTAAATACCTGCTTGATCTAAACAGTTGTTTCCGTTGTTGCAGGTTTCTTTGTGGTATAAAAGAGAGTAAAGGCTTTGTGTTAACTCCTCTTCTGCTTGATTTGATTACTTCTCATTATACCATTATATATATTTATAAAAGCTTTCGGTGTTTGGAGTATCTACCATTTACACCATTGTGTTTTTTTTTTTTGAGGAGTACTATCTGTATATATGGTTTATATTCTGAATATCACATATAAGTGATACCATTCTGTATTTATCCTTCTTCTGGCTTATTTCATTTAAACATTGTATTTTCTAGTTTCATCCATGTTGCTGCAAATGAATGGTTATATGATTTCTTACTGCTATGTAGTATTTTATTATGTATATGTACCACAACTTCATGATCCACCCATCTGTTGTTGGACACCTAGATTGATTCCAGTTCTTGGCTGTTGTACTTTGTGCTGCAATGACTAGTGGTGTGCATACATACAATTGGATGAATGTCTTTCTATCTTGGGGATAGATACCCAGGAGGGTGATTTCAGATCATATGGCAGCTAAATTCTGTGTTTACTGAGCACTCTTCATACTGCTTTTCATAGGGGTTTGACCAGGGAGCATTCCCAACAGTGGATAAGAGTTCCTTTCTTAGTACATCACCGTCAGCAGACTTGGTCCCATTATTTTTTGTGGTACCTCATTGTTGTCTTCATTTGGAGTTCCTTAATGAATGATGGTGAACATGTTTTCATGTGTCTATTGGCTAGTTATTGTTCTTCCTCAGAGAAGTGTCTATTCATTTATTCTCATTTCTCTATTTTTTTTTATTTTTGTGGAGCTGATCTTTGTGAGTACTTTGTATATCCTAAATATCTGACCTTTGATGTATTGAGTGCAAATATTTTTTTTTCCCATTCTATTAGCTATTTTTTTAGTTTTAGCCCAAGTTTCTTTTGCCATACAGAAACCTTTTAGTTTGATGTAGTCCCATCTGTTTAGGTTTGATGCTATAGCTCTTACCATTGGCTTTTTATTTTATTTTATTTTATTTTATTTTTATTTTTATTTTGGGTCACACCTGGCAGCATTCAGGGGTTATTCCTGGCTCTATGCTCAGAAATTGCTCCTGGCAGGCTTGGGGTACCATATGGGATGCCGGGATTTGAGCCACCGACCTTCTGCATGCAAGGCAAACGCCTTACCTCCATGCTATCTCTCCGGCCCCACCATTGGCATTTTTGTGGTATAAGTCTTGGAGTGTTCGGCCTATATTTTCCCCAGTGAACTTTACAGCTTTGGTTCTGATTTCAAGGTCTTTTTTTTTTTTTTTTTTTTTTTTTTTTGGTTTTTGGGCCACACCCGGCAGTGCTCAGGGGTTACTTCTGGCTGTCTGCTCAGAAATAGCTCCTGGCAGGCACTGGGGACCATATGGGACACCGGGATTCGAACCAACCACCTTAGGTCCTGGATAGGCTGCTTGCAAGGCAAACACTGCTGTGCTATCTCTCCGGGCCCTGATTTCAAGGTCTTTAACCCATTTTTAGTTGACTTTTGTGTAAGATGTGAGGTATGGGTCAATCTTTAATTTCTTACAGGTGGTTATCCAGTTGTTCCAAAACTATTTGTTGAACTGTCTTTGTTTCATTTTACATTCTTGGCTCATTTGTCAAATACTAGTTGACCATATATTTGGGGATATATCACTGGATATTTTATTCTGATTCATTGGTCTGAGACTCTTTTTCCAGTATAATGCTATTTTGATCACTATGGCTTTATAGTAAAGCTTCAGGTTAGGTAAAGAAATGCCACCCAGTTTCTTGTTTTTCAATATGGATTTGGCTAACCTAGGTCTTTTGTGGTTCCACAGAAATTTATAATTGATTGTTCTGTCTTTAAAAAATGATATCTGAGGGGCAGGAGAGATATCATGCCTTTCATGTAGAAGGATGACAGTTCAAATTCTCGAATCCCATATGGTCTCTTGAGCCTGCCAGGAGCGATTTCTGAGCAGAGAGCCAGAAGTAACCACTGAGCACTGCTGGGTGTGACCCTCCCACCCCCCAAAAAAGATATATAAGCAGTATTAACTGGGATAGTCATTACTCTGTTTGCAGAGATTAGGTATAAGGATAGATTATGTATAAAATTAATAATTGAAATTAACCATATTTTTCTCCTGACCATATGCTTCCTGATACTATCTCCCTGCATTTTAATGTCCTGTAAGCAGGTTATAAAACATTTAAATTAGGCATCTTTTTCTTTTTTTAATTGTGATTTAAGCCTAAACATTCACAAAACTACTAATAACAGAATCTTAGGCTTTTGCCCTTTTTGATTCAGTAGAATTCTCTCACTGTGTTATTCTTTCAGAGGACTCAGTCAGATTCTGTTCTTCCAAGTCTAGCTGTATTCTCCTTAGGGTATTTCTAATAGACCCAAGTAATTTACACTGACTTCCATGAGTCAAAGTAATTAAGTACTTTCTTCACTTTTCATGCTTAGGCCTACTCTTTAATAATCAACTGTGACTTATGTATATTTGTGTTGGGTTGTGCAAGAAAAGTGGACATTTTTTCACTGTGCGGTGTATTCTTTTGTTTTGGAAAGAAATTCCTCCTGATCTGATTTGTGACATTAATTATGACTGTGCCAACGCCTTCATCAAGTTCTTACTAGAAAGACAGAAGTGGCCAGAAGTGCTTCTTCTGCTGACCCGCAAAGTGAGTGGGGAGCCCCCCTTTGGAAACTGTGTCCTCAGAGACTGCTGCTTCTCAGACCTCGACCTCTGCTCTGTCATTCCACAACTCAGCACCTGGGACCAGCGAAGGACCTTTCTCCTGGGCTGCCTGATTGATGGAGGAGGTAAGAACCAGGAATGCTTCCTGGAGAGCTGTCCAAGGTTCTGGGCTCTCTGCCTGCTATTTTGTCCCTCATTTGCTCACAGAGACTCCTTTCATTCCTGCCTTTTCCCCTTGTCCTCTGTCATGTTTCAAACCTGTGATGGAAGTTGTGTGCCCCTGTAAGAACTCTACAGTGTAGGGGTCCTCTTTACTCTCTTGGGTGAGAAGATGCCTGTAGATGGGAGGAAGGTCCTTACCTTTGGGTCATTTTCTCCTGGCTGTGGAACATTTCCCCTCATGCAGCACTATAGTGTTCTCTTCCAATCAGTAAATGGGAATTTTGTTTTTAAAGAAATAGCCAATAATCGGTGGGTGGAAACATCTGCCACAGTAATCAGCACACTCACACTTGGCTGACTGTGTGTCTGGAGTGCATAGACGTCTTGCTGGATTGGGTTTTATTATTATACTTGAGAAACACCAACCTCCTCCGTCCTCATTCCCACTCCCTAATGCCTCTACTGACTCTGCAGCCTTGGGTGTGCTATTTATGCTTGTAGCTCCTTATTTTGGAAATGAGGATGCTTCAGAGTCATTCTTTCTTGGGGTGATTTGGATATTAAATGAGTTTGTTTAGATAGTATCTTTGGAAGAGCTCTTTGGCTATGTGGTTTACTGTAGCTTTGCAATTAAGAGGAAATGCCTTTCTGAGGAGGGTAGCATTGGGCCTTAGCTCTAAGTGCCACACAAAGTTTTTAGGCATTGGTCCTCTGCATAGCTTGTGGGAATTAGTTGGACTATCTTCTCTTCTTTTTTTCTTCTTTTTTCTTTCTTTTTTTTGTTTTTTGGGGGACCACACCCAGTGTTGCTCAGGATTTACTCCTGGCTGTACACTCAGAAATCGCTCTGGCTTGGGGGATCATATGGGATGCTGGGGAACACTGGGGGATCCAACTGCAGTCCATCTTAGATCAGATGGGTGCAGGGCAAACACCTTACTGCGGCACCGCCACTCCGACCCTATCTTATCTTCTTTATTTCTTTAAGCTCACTCCTTTCATGGACAGTTACTAGTTCTGCATGGCACTATGGCGTAATGTACTTCTTGGTTTTGTTTCTTCATTCAACATTTACTGAGATTGTCCTTGGGATGAAGTGCTAGGGACTAAGTACAGAGGAGTATGCTGGAGGTGACATAGGGATATTACAAAGAGCATTGAGCCCTTTGTAAGTTTTGGGGAGCAGGAACTTTGTACATTAGTACTATAGAGGTTAACACTATTTTAACTGTGATGCCTAAACTATAATACATTTTTAAAAAATATTCAGAAAGGAAGAGAGGCACATGAATGCACACTGTGGGTGGGGGCACAGTGCAGAGGACTGCAGATGGATGGTGAGTGGAAGCTAGGGATCCTGCAGGAAAGACAGCATTACTTAGTATCAGCTCAAAGGAAGGTGAGAGGGGGAAGAGAGAAGCCAGGCATGGTGGCAATGGAGAGTCACACGGGGCATTCTCTGTTTCAAAGTTCACAGAGCATCCTGGCTGCTAACTCTGGATTCCCTGCCTGGAATAAGAATCATGCTTTTACCTGTTGGCTGCTCTGTCCACAATCCAAAGCTCTGTGTAGGAAGTGGTCTGTGGTCATGTGGGTGCACAGGAAGGGAAACTACAGAAGTGGCAGAGGCCTATTCCAGAGACAGAGTGTTTGAAGGAATAGGACCAGGATGGTGGCAGCGGGAGGGGCCTGTTCTTACCTTGAAATAAGTGGTAGAAGAGCCCTTGCTGCTAGGAGGCCCCAGTGAACCTTGTCTTGGGCTGTAGCTTCCAGGTCTTACAGCTGCCCTTTTTCTTTACCCCTTGTAGCCTTACTCGAGGGTCTCCAAGAAAGGCCTCTCTCCGTGTGCCTCCAACATGAGGACTTTGAGTTGGCTTTTGTTCTGCTGAGCAGGGGTGCAGATCCACGCTGTATCTCTCTCATGGAAGGTGACACACCTCTGCATGCAGCACTTCACATTTTTTTAGACATCCAAGGTGAGCTATTTGTTTCCCACCACCATGGGGTGGCTGGCTGGGAGAATTGATGCTGTGCCTTTTGAGAAAATCATCTTGGAAAAAGAGGGTGGTAAGCTCACTTCAGATCCAGGCTTCTGTGTATCCCCTGACCTCTTCCCTGCAGCTTGATAGGGAGAAGTAACTGACACTGTGAATTGGGTGTGGGGGCGGTCAAGAGATCCTTAAGTTTAAGAGTTGGTGATCCATACTGGACAAATACGATCATCTTGTTTATACCATTTTCAAGGTTGCTGACATGAAACATCTTACTAAACTATTAAAGGTGGCTTCAGGCTTCTCGCCCTTGGCATGGTTGACATTTATCTACATCATTATTAAACAGTATTATGGTAATTTTCCAGTTCTGTGATTTTTTGATGTGTTTTGCAGTATCCTTACTGCCACCTATCGCTTAATGCTATAGCCCTTTTCTACAACAATCAGAACATTGATTGTTGAATATTGATTGGTGTTATTATTATTATTATTATTATTTTTTTTTTTTGGTTACACCTGGAGACACTCAAGGGTTACTCCTGATTCTGCTCTCAGAAGTTGATCAGTATGGGATGCTGGGATTCAAACCAGGGTTCGTCCTGGGTTGGCTGAGTGCAAGGCCTTACCACTGTGCTATTGCTCCAGCCCTCAACATTGATTGTTTTAAACATTGCTAATACCCCAAGAGAAGCAAATAACCTCCAACTGAAAAATCAATGCTACTTAACAAATATAGAATAGTTGGGGGAAGTGGCAGAGGGGGAGGGTTATAAAGATGTCCCAAGCTGGTGTCCCTCTCAAAATCAGGGGTTTAATCTCTGTTCCTGAGAAGAACAACCATTCATGGGCTTTTGTTTGTATTTTTCAGTTAACATCGGCTTTAACTTCCTCAGCCACCTATTGAATCTATTCTGGTACAACCCCATTGAATTTTACTACCTTAATCCCAATGTCCAAGATAGCAGTGGGAACACTCTGATGCACATCCTCTTCCAGAAGGGGAAGACAAAGCACACTAAGAAGCTGATAGAGTTACTAGCAAGGTTTGACATTAACTTCAACCTGACAAACAAAGAAGGCAAAGATGCACGCCACCGGATCAAGAAGAACGATTCTTTGCTCTTGACTTGGAACAAAGCAGTGATGGAGAACAGGCGGAAGGTCCAGCAGGACCCTGTTGCTCAGCCCCCGGGAAGGTTCTTGAGAGCTACCACCCCTGGACACATATCACAATTCAAATCCCAGGACATATTCAAGTCACTTCCCTGCATGGCCACATCCCAGCCTAAAAAGGCTGAAGTCCCAGTCAGCTTGGAGAGCCTGCCTGAAGCCCAGGAGGCTGGAGACACTGGCTCCTGCTCTGTGAAAGATCGCCTTGTGCAGGACATCACAGTTTTGATTCAACAGGTTGAACGGGAAATGTCCCTGCCAGAGGACTGTTTTCAAACTTCCAAGTGTCTCAAGGCAGATGCGGGCACAGAAGTAAAGAGAAACAAGCTCCAGAAAACCCTGGTGTCTGAGGACTCAAACAGTAGTGAGGATGACCCCACTGTTCTCAAGACAGTGGGAGGCTTTGGCCAGATATGTTCTGGAGTCTCTCAGCTCCTTCCTGCTTATCTCCCAGGGAGGGAAGGCAATGAGGACCAGGACAACTGGAGTGCACAAGACATTGAGTCCTGTCTCCAGGACTTCGAAAACATGACATGGGAGATTGAGTGCACCTCTGAAATGCTCAAAAAGCTGTCCAGCAAGGTCATGACAAAGGTTATCAAGAAGAAGATCATCCTGATTATACAGCAGCTGGGGAATGGTGAGTGGACTCAGAGCCTGCACAAGCGGCTAAAACACCTCAAGGGAAGCATCCAGCTCTTTGAGGCTAAGCTAGACAAAGGAGCTCGGATGCTGTGGGAGCTGGCCATCGACTTCTCTCCACGTTGCAGTGAGAACCCAGAGAAGATCTTTGCCACAGAACGAAGTATTCCATCTATGGAAAAGTCAGGACGGGTCTACACAGAAATCATTCGGATCTGGGACATTGTGCTGGATCACTGCAAATTGTCAGACTCCATTAGGGCCATCTGCAATGCCTATGACCGGGGCTTTTCTTGTATCCTGCGAAAGAAGCTGAAGGGCATCAACAAAGGCCAGGTGTCGGCCAATAAGAAAATCCAGAAACGGATCCCTCGCTGCTATGTGGAGGACATGGAGGCAGAGAGGAGAATAGAGCACATGGATTCTGAATACTTCCCTCCAGCCAGTTCAGTGGAGACAGAATATAACATCATGAAGTTCCACAGCTTCAGCACCAACATGGCATTCAACATCCTCAACGACATGAAGGCCACAGTGGAGTATCCCTTCCGTGTGGGTGAGCTGGAGTATGCTGTCATCGACCTCAACCCCAGGCCACTGGAGCCCATCATCCTCATTGGCCGAAGTGGCACTGGGAAGACAACATGCTGCCTCTATAGACTGTGGAAGAAATTCCATGTATACTGGGAGAAAGCTGAGCAGGCAGGAAGTCCACTGCTGACCAAACCAATCTTGTCAAAGAGAAAGTCAGAAGTGGAAGCCAGAAGGGAAGGTACAGAGGAAGAGGAAGAGGATGAAGAAGAGGAAGGCTCCATTGAAGTGGAAATATCAGACAGCATAGATGAAGAACAGGAGAGTGAAGCCAGGGCAGAGGAGAGTAGAGGGGAGCAGACAGGGCACAGCCAAGAGGCGGAAGTATGTGCTGACCAGCTACCCCAACAGCTGGAGCATTTGCATCAAATCTTTGTGACTAAGAATCATGTCTTGTGCCAGGAGGTGCAGAGGAATTTCATTGAACTTTGCAAATCTACCAAGGCCACTAGTCACTATAAACCCTTAGAACCCAACACCTACAAACTCCAGGATCTACGGGATGAGAACTTTCCTCTGTTTGTCACCTCAAAGCAGCTGCTGCTCCTCCTGGATGCTTCGCTGCCCAATCCTTTCTTCCTGAGGAATGAAGATGGAAGCCTGAAAAGAACTATTGTTGGGTGGTCCACCCAGGATGAACTGATCATTCCCAGTTGGCAGGAGGATGAAGAAGAGGTTGAGATGGATGGGGACTGTGGGGAAGAGGACAAAGCCACAGAAGCACGTGCCAGTGACAGTGACCCCCGGGTGTATGTGACATTTGAGGTGTTTACCAATGAAATATGGCCCAAAATGATCAGAGGAAAAACCTCCTATAACCCCGCACTCATCTGGAAAGAAATAAAATCTTTTCTGAAGGGGTCTTATGAAGCCCTCAGTTCTCCCAAAGGAAGTCTCACAGAGGAAGCATATAAGAAATTAGGACGGAAACGGTCCCCCAATTTTAAAGAAGACCGGAGCAAGATCTATAGTCTCTTCTGCCTCTATCAACAGATACGATCTCAGAAAGGCTATTTTGATGAAGAAGATGTTCTGTACAATCTGTCCTGGAGGCTGTCCAAGCTCAAGGTGCTCCCGTGGTCCATCCATGAGCTGTATGGTGATGAGATTCAGGACTTCACCCAGGCTGAGCTGGCACTGCTGATGAAATGTATCAATGACCCAAATGCCATGTTCCTTACTGGGGACACAGCTCAGAGCATCATGCAGGGTGTGGCCTTCCGCTTCAGCGACTTGCGCTCTCTGTTCCACTATGCCAGCAGGAACACCACTGACAAGCAGTGTGCTGTCCGGAAGCCCAAGAAGATCCACCAGCTATACCAGAATTACAGGTCTCACTCAGGTATGTCTCGGCTTTCTTGGCTCACTACCCTCTTGGGGAAGCAATGGGACTGATGCCTTGGGATTTTGCTGTGCTGAAGCCTAGCTTCGCAGAACCTTTGCAGTAAGATTCTCACTTTGGTCTTTTCTAGCAGGTTCTGTCAGACATAAGAAATTGTTCACTCATTCCACTATTCATTCTTAGGTTGATCATTCAAACAATGGATGGTCTTTAAAATAATCACCTTTTAAGGGTTTGCCATTACAGGCACATATATTTAGAGAATGTCTAAAGTGAAATTTTGGTAAAACGCTTTGGAAGCACCTCCATATGTAGGAGTTGCACACCAGTCAACAGTCTTCAATCCTAAACAGCTTCGTCAGGACAAACAGACTGGTCTGAGAGGCGGTAGGACATTGTGTTCACTCAGGTGCTTTTACTTTGAACTTCAGTTGTACCCCATCTGTGTGAGATGTACTACGCTATGAAGTTTCTTCCTGGTATCTGTGCCTACTCCGAACAGCTCTACAATGCAGGCATCACCCCATGGGACTAAAGGGCAGAGTGAGGTATAGAGGGATTAAATATCGCCACCTAGTGCTGAAAATTTGCATATGGTTCTCAGAGTGCTCCTTGCACAGAGGCCATGCTAATCTTCTCTGTATCATTCCAAGTTTAGTATGTGTGCTGCCGAAGCGAGCACTCCTGGAGTCATTCTGCCCTGACTGTCCACAAGCATTGGAGACTTATTTTACACATTTAGAGATTTTTTATTTTTTAGAGGATGACCTAATGTTGCTTAGGATATCCAGGAACCCTTCCTAGCAATTATTTATTGGTGGTTCAATGCACTGACCAGAGGATGCAGTACTACTCAGACCCTGGGGTTTGGGTGCCTTGCCAGTGCTGGGGAGCTTCAGAGCCACACCCAGTGATCCTGATGGACCTCCCTGGTCATACCTGGTGGTACTCATGATCTTCCAGGCCTGCACCCATCAGAGTTTGAGGGATCAAACTGGGATTGAGTGCATGCAAGACCCCGATGCTATCTCTTCTGCCCCCTAGAAACTTCCTTTAGTGAAACCATGCCAGACAAACAAGAAGGAGGGGGTCTTCATCCTGGTTTTATGTTTTCTTTGCTTTTTTGAGTCATACCTAGCAGTGCTTAAAACTTACTCTTGACTTTCAATTCAGAGATCACACCTGGAAAGATTTGGGTTTGAACTCCATGAAGGTCTGGGGAGTCAAATTGGTAGTGATTCTGTGCAAAACATATTCTCTGTCCACTTTCTATCTAGTCTCTTTATGTTATGTTTTGAGATTTCTTTAGATTTTAGGGAGAAATATAGAGGAGAGAGAGAGAGAGTGGAGAGAGCGAGTGTGTGTTCATGCATTTGTCTTGCATGGTACTAACTCTGTTATGTTTTCTGTCACTGTATATAGTTCTCTAGCTCCAGAAATTATCTCTGAACACTGTAGGGTGACCCAAAACCACTCTCATGTCCCAAAAGAGTCATTCAGGTTGGTAAATGGAGCTTTTGCATTTCTTTCATTTTGCTTTTTTGGGGGGGTATGTCACTTTTGGCAGTGCACAGAGGTATCTCCTGGCTCTGCACTCAGGAATCAATTCTGTAGTGCTTGAGGGACTATATGGACTGCTAGGGATTGAACCCATGTTGGCCATGAGCAAGGCTATCTGTATAATTGTTCCTGCCCACCCCCTTTTTGGAGGGGGTTAGCTCTTGCAGTTCTATCTGCTGTTAGATTTCTGCTTATGGATTTTACTCAGTTTGTTTTCTATTTCTATTGAATGGATACTGTTGTGAATGTATATTTATTATTTGATGTTTTTCTTTTATGATGTGATACTTTAATACATTCAAACAATGGCTAGATGGACTAACCTCATAGATTTCTTTGAATGGAAGGAAGATTTGAGTGAATTGAGTGTTGCTCTTGTTGAATGAGAATAGATTATAGAGACATTAGAAAATACTTGAGATTTGGGGGAAAATTACGATACACAACTAAACTAACATTTGTTTCACTTCCTCTGGCATTTTTCACTATGCAGGAAATATTTATCACATATAAATTTATTATGTAGTAAATATATGCCATGTTAACTGAGGGGATTCCTCTGTTTTGTTCTATTTTTAAAAATTGAGATTCACATAGCATAATATTTATCTGTTTGGAACATGCATTTTGGCTAGGTTTAATATAGTTACAAGGTGTGTAGCTATTACCTTTTATCTGATTCCAAAACATTTTCATTTACCCCAGAAAGAAACTTAATAGTTATTAGCAGTCATTCCTCATTCTCTGCTCCTATCACCCCCACTTTCTAGAACCATTCATCTACTTTTCAGTTCTTACAGGTGTGCCTATTCTGAAATTTTCATATAAATTGAATCACACAATATGTTGGGCTTGGCATTTAGCATAATGTTACCCAGACTCATTTATATTGTATCAATACTTCATATTTGTATTTTTTTAAATGTGGCTTATCTAATTCCTTAGAAGGGCATTAAGTGGATTCCAGTTTTTCATTGAAGTGAAATCTCCTGAGCCTCTTAATTAATCACATATCTGATGTAATTAATTACATCTGGATGAGATTAATTAATGAATGCACATCTCTGATGCTGACTAGTTCTTGACGGGATGGGATCCACAACACAGGTGATGATGTACTGAGATTCAATTACTTCCAACTGTGCTCATTTTTTTACATTATATACATTGACTACTATCAATATTAGATAGTAAAAAATTTTTTTTCTTACTTGGTATTTCATAGGTAGACATATATGCCCAATTCATGCTGTTGTACCAGAAATATAGTTTTCCATCAGGTGTGGACAGATGACTTCTGAGACAGTGGAAAGACCCAGGATGATCCAGTCATTTCAAATTCTGCTACTTGGAGGGGTTTACCAACCCAAATCTTCAAGTTGTTATTTGTTAAGGCATGTTTACCAGGTCTATCACATTAGGAAGTTGTAAGGATAGAGTAAGATGATTTTTGTGAAAGTACTGGCAGACAGTGGTATTTGATTAGCATCACTGCATCTCAATTTGATCTCACTGTCTCTTTGACAAGAGGTGTTATCTGAGGGAAAGCTCTGTGAAGATTCCTTTTTTCATCTAACATTTCTCCCCTTGGCCCTCCGAGCTCCCCATAGTTCTCTGTTAGGTGGGGATAAACTGAGTGGAAAAGATGGCAAAGGCCTTGTTTGCTGCCTCTCGCTAGCAGCCAGCTCTGCTGTTTCTGTGGTCTGAGCAGCAATCAGAGGTCCAGGAAGACTCTTACTTCCTTATCATATAGGCACAAGACCCTTCTAGTAGTTTTTCTAAGAGCCTTGATGGTTTCCATTAGGCTCTTCTTTGGAACTAAGCACTCACAAAATGTTTGTGCACAGAAACATCTCTCCCTGTCTTCATCCACCCAGAGCAATATGGCTTGAGCCAAAAAGTTCATCAAATGGATATTAGATGGTTTGTAATTAAATAATAACATATTATATATAATATATTATCAGAGCCCAATCTGCTTCTCAGGAAAGAAACAAAACAAAAAAGTGTCCAGCCTCTGATGTATTTTTTTGTTTGTGTTTTTTGGGGATCACACCCCTTTGACACTCAGGGGTTACTCCTGGGTATGCGCTCAGAAATCACTCCTGGCTTGGAGGGACCATATGGGACACTGGGGAATCAGACCGCTGTCTTTCCAAGGCTAGCGCTTGCAAGGCAGGCACCTTACCTCTAGCACCCCAACTCTGGCACTGCCTCTGATGCATTTTTTTGTTTAATCCCAGGAATCCTAAATCTGGCCTCTGGAGTGGTGGACTTGCTTCAGTTCTACTTCCCGGAGTCTTTTGATCGCCTTCCTAGGGATTCTGGCCTCTTTGATGGTCCCAGACCCACAGTGCTGGAGTCTTGTAGTGTAAGTGACTTAGCAATTTTACTCCGAGGGAACAAGAGGAAAACGCAGCCCATTGAATTTGGAGCCCATCAGGTGAGTATTATGGGATTGTTTGAGAAATAAGGTAGAATTCAATAATCGCCTTGTCTCTAGTGTGTGGGTTCCAGAGACAGGCAAGTTAAGAAATTGTTACGAACACATGTCCACCAGCTTGGCAGATCAATTCTTTTTCTCTCTTGAATGTATTAGCAGCCACCACAGAAATAAAATGAACTTTCCTAAATTTCTGTAAAATTTGATGTTTTCTTTCAAACCTTTTCTTATTTTACACCTTTTCTTCACTCAGGTAATCCTTGTAGCTAATGAAACTGCAAAGGAGAAAATTCCAGAAGAGCTTGGATTGGCACTTGTGCTAACAGTTTATGAAGCAAAAGGCTTAGAATTTGATGATGTCCTCCTTTACAACTTTTTCACTGATTCTGAGGTATGTCATACTGAATTCTTTTGCACACAATGCACATCTATTTCTAAATTTCCCTTCCCATTCATGATGGAAAATTTGAAGGTTAGAAGAGTTTTCCAAAGATGCCTGTTTCTGTCCTGGAGCATCATCCATTGAATGTGGATAGAGTTGTGACAGTGATTGTGAATTGTTTCACAATGTCATAGGCTGGTTTTCACCATGTCTTTCCCAGTTCTCTCACAGGTATCTTCTTCTAAATGCCTGGTGCCCAGGTGCCAGTTTCTAGCTTTTCTCTAGCTGCCTAATTGTTGACTCCTGAGGATTCTTGAGTTAGCTGTCCTGGAAGGACAGAAGGGTGGAAGGCAAGGTCAGTTCATAGAAAGAGACAACTCTGAGAAGATGACCAAAGTGTGGTCCTGTCCATTGGATCAGGTGACTCAGGGGACAAGAACAGCCACCGTCCCTGGAGATCCCTTTGGCATGGCTTTGACACCTGTGTAGATTTTGACAGTGAAAGAGTCCCTGACTGACCCCTCAGTAACCTCTGTGCCAGCTCACTGCTTTGACTTGGCTCCTGTGTCTACAATGCGAGTAGGTCTACCAACTCTGGCTAATGGTCTTGGTTTTCTAGCCACAAACTTCACTTTACCTTGTCCTTTGTCAGGGCCTCAGGTTGGCTCATGGCTTTACTAGATCACCTCTGGGGATTTAGCTGGCTGTGTCCTGATTCCAAGTGCACCTTCCCACAGCCTACAGTGCTATTTGCCATATTCCACTTAGAAGCACCATTAGCTTTGACAACTGAAAATGCCCCAGAACTCACAGTTTTAAGGACTTCTTAGATTTTCTTGCACTTCTTTTTTTTTTTTTTTTGGTTTTTGGGCCACACCCGGCGGTGCTCAGGGGTTACTCCTGGCTGTCTGCTCAGAAATAGCTCCTGGCAGGCACGGGGGACCATATGGGACACCGGGATTTGAACCAACCACCTTTGGTCCTGGATCGGCTGCTTTGCAAGGCAAACGCCGCTGTGCTATCTCTCCGGGCCCTTCTTGCACTTCTTAAAAAAAAGTCATGTTTGCTTTGACAGGACCTACCACTAAAATTGCTTTGGGTGCTTTAAGGTCACTCACTTCATCATTCACCAACCTGCTGAGGTTGCATGTTTGTTTGCTCCCTGTGCCCTCGTTCTAGAAATAAAGCTTAGGATCATGAAATTAAGGCCATTGCTCATAGTCATAGTAGAAGTGGCAGAGTCATAAGATAAAGTCACTTCCTTTAAGTTCTAATATTAGTTTAAATTTTATGATCTTTCCACCTTATGTGCTGCCATTTAAAGCCCTGCATTCAGATTGGCTTCTCAAAACTTTCATGATGAGGAAACCATTGCTGAAACTTAAATCTGTTCCTTTCCACCGACTTTTGCTAAAGCAGACACACTTATTTATTAGTCCTGGGGCTAATTTAAATCTTGGGGGACTAACTTTTTTTTTAATAATATAACCATTGATCATGATTAGATTGAGACTTCCCAAAGAGGAAGGGGTAAGACTCCATCATTCTACTTTTCTAGGTCCCAGTTGTTTATTTGTATACCAGTGAGAAGTGCAAGGGGCTCTGGAACCTATGGTATAGCCTGTCAACTATTTATGGGGAAAAAAGGCTACTCTGTCACTCTGTTACTCTGTTTATTTAGAGGTCAGGCTTTACCTACCGTTTTGTCTTGCTAGTATGATATGCCATTCCCTCCACAATGATAGTTCCAGTAGGGGAAGCCTGCAGATTTAGATGCTTTTTTTTAATTCCCTGTATTGCCTGAAGTGCTGCTGTCTTCTTGCTGCTAACACACATGCTCCTCAGAGACTGCCTTGTAAGTAAATCATTTTCCTGTGTTTGCTTTAGTCACGTCAACAGGGTCATTCTGTGCCCTGTGAACTGCTTTTGCTTTTCACTTAGCAGTTTTCTTACTTTTTTTTGTTTGTTTGTTTTGGGGCCATACCTGGTAACACTCCTCAGGGGTTACTACTGCCTCTGTGCTCAAGCTCTGGCAGGCTTGGGGACCACGTGGGATATCAGGAATTGAACCTGGGTCTGTTCCAGGTTTGCCGCATGCATGGCAACCGTCCTACCAATGTGCTATCTCTCCAGCCCCCACTCAACATTTTTCAATTCTTTTTGCAACCTTGTCCTCTAGAGCCCTTGCCAGATGTGGTTTTCAGGACAACCTCTTGACCATAGGCACAGGGACTCCTCAGCAAACAGGTCAGTTGTAAGAACCAGAGGATAGTCATAACCCAGCCCTGAGGCCCTTTTATTTATCTTCTCACTAGTTCAGGGGTTAATGACTCACCTTTCTTAGAACTGGTGATACGTTTCAGTGTTGGACATTAAATAATTATTATGACTTAGCGTGGTGCTGACACTTGTGCTGTAATCTGTGCTAATTGAACCATGTTTCAAGTATGAGCCACCAGTAGTATACACTGACATCATCATCATCACTGTTTTTAGACAGTGTTGAACACATTTAACCTGATATTTACATAGTTTAAGTTAAGGATTTTCTTTACATTTTTTTTAAATTTGAGGGGCAGAGAAATAGCACAACAGTAGGGTGTTTCCCTTGCATGCAGTGGACCAGGGATGGACGTGGATTTGATCCCCAGCATCCCATATGGCCCCCTGAGTTTTCCAAGAGTGATTTCTGAGTGTAGAGCCAGGAGTAACCCCTGAGTGCCGCGGGGTGTGGCCCAAACACCAAAAATTTTTTTTGAATTGAATCACCATACGATGCAATTTAAAAGTTGTTGAAGGTTGAGTTTCAGTCATACTATATTCTAACACCTGTCCTTTCACCAGTGTTCATTTCCTGCCACCAATTGTTAAGAAGTTTTTAAAGGAGGAAATGAGCTTAATTTTTTTTAATTATCATCTTGAAAAAGGTGTATTGTTTAGTGACAGGTAGCACCAGGCCAGGAGATGTGAAATTTTGGTGGAGTTCTAGATTTTAAAAAAATGTCTACAATGTTAACATGTCAGCTTCCCCTCAGGTGCACACACCCAGTCTGATAGAGACCAGAGCCCTGTATACTGTCAGTTTTTGTGTTATCTGAAAGCTAATAATAAGTTTCCTGTTTTCAGATGGTTGGAAGATAAAACATGAAAATAAATACTTAGCTGTTACATAAAAGTCAAAATTTTAGTCTAAAATAATTTGGAACTCAGAGCGTGACTGTGGTTCACTTGCACTACAACAGAATATTAAGTTGTTATGAGAGGTTATATGGCCCACAAAGCCAAAAATATTTACTACTTGACCTTTCAAGAGCAAAAGTCTTTCAGTCCTGGACTATGTAGGCTCTGGAACTTTGGGACTCGGATTTGAGTAAAGGAAAAAAATGGTTAAAATATTAACTGTATATTAGGCATTATAGTAAACATTTGGCACTGATTATCTTCTTTTATTTTCCCAACAAACATGGAGAATTTTATTATATCCATTTTAGAAAGAGGGAAAGCAAGACCACAAAAAAGAAAGCCAATTTTTTTTCTTGTATTGGGAGAACTGAATTAAGAGTTTGCTGGATCTAATACCAGGCCTAGTTATATACTCTAGGTCCATGAAAACACAATACAATAATGCCCTCTGCACTCCTATGTTCATAGCACACTATGTAAAATAGCCAGAATCTGGAAACAACCCAGATGCCCAACAACAGATGAATGGCTAAAGAAACTGTGGTACATCTATATAATGGAGCTATCTATGCAGCTACTAGAAAAAACGAAGTTATGAAATTTGCTTGTACATGGATTGGAGTTGGAGACTGTTATGTTGAATGAAATAAGTCAGAGGGAGAGAGATAAGCACAGAATAGTCTTACTCATATGTGGGACTTAAGGGGGAAAAAGACAATGTAATAATAGCACCCAGAGACAATAGAGAGAGGGCTGGAAGGACCAGAGGACCAGCCCACGATAAGAAGCTTATCACAAAGAGTGGTAAATGCAGTTCAAGAAATAACTACACTTACACTAACAGCTACCGTGACAACGTGACAATGATAGAGAGAAATACAAAGCCTGTCTCAAGGACAAGCAGGGAATGGGGGAGGAGGAAAACGGATATAGTGGTGGTGGGAAAGTTGCACTGGTGAAGGGGGTGCATGCATTTTATGGCTGAAAACCAATTAAGAACATGTTTGTAACCATGTGCTTAAATAAATAAATAAATAAATAATTTATTAAAATAAATAAAATTATAAAACTAAAATAAACAGAAAAGGGGCTGGAGTGGTGGCCCAAGCTGTTGAGCATTTGCCTTGCACGTGCTAATCTAGTACTGACTTAGATTTGATCCTCGGGCATTCCATATGGTCCCACAAGCCAGGCGCGATTTCTGAGCATATAGCCAAGACTATCTATTCCCTTAGCGTCATCAAGTGTGGCTCAAAAACAAAAAACAAACAAACAAAATAAAGAGTTTGCTAGATCTGACCTAGAGTCTCTGCCTCATTACTTCTGAAGCTGTCCTCTGGCCATTTGAATAACTTAATTAGAAACATTTAGCCACATGAGGCTGAAGAAATAATACAGTGGGTAGAGCAGTGACCTTGCACACAACTGGCCCAGCTTCAGTTCTTAGCATCACATGTGATCCTCCAGGTACTGCCAAGAGTGACACCTGAGCACAGAACCAGGAGTAAATCCATAACACTACCAGGTGTAGCCCCCAAAACAAAAAATATTGCCACATGTCTCTTTTCAGCTATTATCCTAAATGGGATCTCTTACAGAATAGGGTCAGATTAACTTTGGTCCTCTCTGTATTGTTTGTTAAAATTCGAATTTCAAAATAAAGAATGTTCTAAACAGCTAAGCCTTCTCCCCTCACAAATAGGCACATATGCCTGGCTTCCTGGCAGAGTCCTAGATCCTGTTTTTTTTTTTTTAATAAAATATTTATTTAAGCACCATAATTATAAGCATGATTGTAGTTGGGTTTCAGTCATAAACAAACATCCCTCTTCACCAGTGCAACATTCCCACCACCGATGCCCCGGATTCCCTCCTCCCCCTGTATTCGAGACAGGCATTCTACTTTTCTCATTCATTTGCTTTGTCATGCTAGCTGTTAGTGTAGTTTATTTCCCTAACAGCATTCACCACTCCTTGTGGTGAGCTTCATATTGTGAGCCAGTTCTTCTGGCCCTTCACTCTATTGTCTCTGGGATTATTACATTAATGTCTTTACTTTTTTTTTAAAACCCACAGATGAGTGAGACTAGTCTGTGTCTCTCTTCCTCCTCTGACTTATTTCACTCAGCATAATAGATTCCATGTACATCCATGTATAGGAAAATGTCATGACTTCATCTCTCCTGATGGCTTCATAATATTCCATTGTAACTTGAGTTTCTCCCTTTCCCACACTCAAAGGCCATCAAATTGCCCTTTCTTCATAGCTGGGAGTGAAGTCCTGGTCCTGGGCTTATCACAGCACGTTCTATTGATCTTAATTTGTCATTGTTGTTCAGGCTTACAAAGAATGGAAGATTATTTCTTCATTTACACCATCATCAGATTTTCAAGAAAACCAGCCACTGATTGAAGTGTCCCTGGAAAAGCCCAGCTCCTCCCAGGGCCGAACTCTTGCAGTGAATCCAGAAATGTACAAGGTGATTTTTCTGCCCTTGGACGTTGTACTTACCTGATGGGGAACCTATCAACAAATTGAGAATATGAGATTAAAGATGGAACATTGGGGTTGGAGAAATAGATGTCCAGAGATGTCCTCTGAGCAGTGCTATACTCACTCATGAGCACAGAGCCGAGAATAATCCCAGAGCACTGCAAGGTAGGGCCCTACCTCAAAAACAAAACAAAAAAAAGAGCCTTGCACCTGGAGTGGAGAATGGAAAAGAGAGGAGCAGAGGTATCATTGTTAACAAATTCTTATTTCTCAGCAGGTGTATTCATGGGCTAGATAGCTCTTTCTGAAAGGGGGGGCTGGTTGTGGGAGGGAAAGAAGGTGGTAGCTCTTCAGAAATTTGGCTTTGGGGCCATTAATAGGGTATTTGCCTTGTACAAGGACGATCCTGGACAGACCCTGGTTTGGTTCTCAGCATCCCATATGGTTCCCTGAGCCTGCCAGAAGTGATTTCTGAGCTCAGAGCAGGAGTAACCCCTGAGCACTGCTGGTGTGGTCCCAACACCCTGCCTAAAAAAGAAATTTGACTTTGTTCATATGAGAACTCCAGGACTCTAGTTAGTGGAGACTGATGCTGGTAATGTGGCTTATCAGATCTAACTAGGAGTTTCCCAGCTTTCAGGTGACAGCACCTGACAGAGTGAGGCCAAAGTCAAGAAGTTTTGTGGTGTTCCCAACTGAGGGAGGCTTGAGGGGACTTCTTGTGAAGGAGGATGAGAACATCACAGAAAATTAAAACAAGCCTAAACAAAATCTTTGGGAGAAACCACTGTTCTAGTTTTCTGACTCATACAAAGAAAACAACAAATAAGTAGCAAATAGCAGTTATGAGACTATTTCTGTAAAATGCCCAGAAGGCTCTGCATAAATAGAAGCTAAATCACCACCAAGCTGTGCATGCATTTTGGGTAGCCATAAAACCCTCATCGTTTTAACATTTGCATTTATTAAGGAGGACCTCTTTGTTTCTGAGTCATGTCCCCTTTATGTCCACAATCTTAAGTCAAGGGATATCTCATGAGTAATTTAATATTAGGAGAAAATTAAAAGAAAAAAATAAAATTGGTCTCATTTAAAAATAATAGTTTAAATAATTAAAAATAATAAATTGCTGTAGTTTTTGAAGGTGTAAACCACTGGGGTGAAGTGAGTGATGGGACATGAGACTTCTTGTTTTTTTTTTTTTTTTTTTGTTTTTTGTTTTTGGGCCACACCCGGTGTTGCTCAGCGGTTACTCCTGGCTGTTTGCTCAGAAATAGCTCCTGGCAGCAGGCACGGGGGACTATATGGGACACCGGGATTCGAACCAACCACCTTTGGTCCTGGATCGGCTGCTTGCAAGGCAAACACCGCTGTGCTATCTCTCCGGGCCCGACATGAGACTTCTTTGTCCTATCTTTGTAGCTTCCCATCAGCAATGACTTCAGAATATAAACAATTATGGGGTTGGAGAGAGTTCAACAGGCTAAGTGCAGGTTTTGCATGTAAGAGGACCAGGTTTATTTGCGAGTACCGCCTGGACCCCTAAGCTTGCCATCAAGAACCACTCTGATTATAGAGCTAGGAGTAGCCCCCAAGTACTTCTGCATGTGGCTCCCTAAAATACAGAAATACAGAATTACAGTAAATTTAAGGATTATCATGTACAAATGCTATGCTATCTTTGTAGAACCTTGTTTTTCTGTAGTGAACACAGGGAGCGTCAGTGTCCTGCCCTGGGCTCTGCCATCCTTCTTTCAAACACACTCTAATTCTCCAGAACCATAGTAAGCTCACTCTATAGTTTTAAAGAAAAGGTTCATTATCTTTGTCCATAATTTTGTCTGTAGCTCCTTAATGGAGAACTGAAACAGCTGTACACAGCCATCACGAGGGCTCGGGTCAACCTCTGGATCTTTGATGAAAACCTGGAAAAACGAGCTCCTGCTTTCAGGTATTTTACTAGAAGAAATTTTGTCCAAGTCGTGAAGACAGATGAAAATAAAGGTAAGCTGTCATGTCCATATTCTATCAAGTTTCATTTTTTGAAATAGAAATACAGAAGTGTATAAAGCTTATTCTGTCCTCAGATGTTCTTATTGTCAAATGTAGAGAATATAATTTTAGGAAAGGGCCTCTTTTCCACATTCCTCTGAGAAATGAGAGTTCGTATTTATTGCCAGGGTCGGTGGGCGAGTATGTTCATGATGAGACTGGGAGAGTTAACTCCTTTAGGGGAGATCGCTGACTTGTTCTTTAAAAGTAATGATTGGAATATCATCTCACACCAGAGACTGGCACATATCAAAGATAACCAAAACAATCAATGCTGGTTTGGATGTGAGGAGAAAGGGACTCTTTTTCTGGTGGTGGGAATGTTAGGTGCTCCAGACCTTTTAGAAAACAAAATGGACATTCCTCAGAAACCTAGAAATTGAGCTTTTATTTGACCTTGCAATACTACTCCTGGAAATATACTTCAGAGGCCCCAAAATATAATGCAGAAAAGGCTTCTGCATCTATCTTTATTGCAGTAGCAGTACTCACAGTAGCCAGAATCTGGAAAGAACCCAAGTGTCCAAGAACAGGTAAGTGGATAAAGAAACTATGGTACATATAATATACAATGGAATATTATAGAGCTACTAGGAAAAGTGAAGTCATGAAATTTGTTTATACATGGATATACATGGAAAGTATAAAGTTATGCTACATGAGTCTGGGGGAGAGGGAAGACAATGACTATACTCATATGATATATGGAAAAAACACAGAATAACAATAATGTCAATGACAATAGAAATGATGGGGGAAGTATGCTTAGGACAGAGAATAGAGAAAGAACAGTAATAATTGGAAATGATCGCTCTGGACAAGAACTGGGTACTTAAAGGTCATGAAGTATATGCAGTAATATTATTCAAACCATGGTGCCTAAATGGCAAAAAAGGGCAGAGAGAGAATGAGAGAGAAAAAAGAGAGAAGTGTCTTTTAAAGGCAGGCTAGCTGGAGGTGAGATGGGAGACGGGAGGGTAACTAGGGAAACCGATGGCAGAAAATGAACACTACTGAAGAGGCGGAGTTTGAAACATTGTACGACTAAAACTCAACTATCAACAACTTTTTAACTCATGTCTCTTGGAAATTTAATCATTTTTTAATTTGAAAATAAAACTAGTTGAAAAAAAGAAAACTACAGGAACTTGAGCGGAAGAGTAGTATAGCAGGTAAGGTGCTTGCTTTACATGAGGTCAACCCAGGTTAATTCCTGCCCTGAGCTCCGTCAGGAGTGATTCCTGAGTGCAGAACCAGGAGTAACCCCCGAGCTGCCAGGTGTGTTCCTCCCCCCCAAAAAAATACATAAAAATAAAAGTGAGAACCATGTGCATGGGTTAGAGGGCATATGTCCTCAAATAAGATTCACTGTTTTGAGCTTTTGGAGGCCCACGGGCAATATAAAGAATGTGTTCTCTTTTTGCCGCAGTCTTTCTGCTTCCAGAAGTCTGTCCTAGAGGTAGTCTTTTTTGTTTGTTTGTTTGTTTGTTTGTTTTTGGGTCACACCCGGCGGTGCTCAGGGGTTCCTCCTGGCTGTCTGCTCAGAAATAGCTCCTGGCAGGCACGGGGGACCATACCGGGATTCGAACCAACCACCTTTGGTCCTGGATCGGCTGCTTGCAAGGCAAACGCCGCTGTGCTATCTCTCCGGGCCCCCTAGAGGTAGTCTTATATAGATTCTCATGGTTTGATATATATAAGCACATATATATGACAGCCTTATTTGTAATGAAAAGAAAGAAAAATTACAGTTGAGGCCAAACTTTGTATCTGTAATACAATAGTTCACAGAATTGCAACATGGTTGTGGGTCTCTAGTTGTACCAGGTTTTAAGGTGTGCAGAGAGCAGCATGGGGAGGGGTCAGGAGCTGCAGGCATGACTGTGTTTTTGTGTCTGCTAAACAAAACTGACACATGGGCAGGAGTGATAGTACTTTGCTTAGGGTGCTTGCTTTGCATGTGGCTGACCCGAGTTTGATTGTTGGCATCCCATTTGTCCTTCAACCTGCCAGGAGTAATCCCTGAGCTTGGAAGCAGGAATAAGCTCTGAGCACTGCTGGGTATGGCCCCAAAATGAAAGAAAAAGAGAGAAAGGAAAAAGAAAAGGAAGGGAGGGAAGTGAGAGGGAGGGAGGGAGGAATTCTTGAGGAGAGGTGGGTCAGGGATTCAACACAGGTATTTCCATGGGCGACTCCATAAAAACAGTAGCTTTGAGTGAGTGAACAAGCACCAAGTCAAGAAACCCACCTTTCTTTTTTCATTTTAGACTTTGATGATAGCATGTTTGTTAAGATCTCAACTCCTGAAGAGTGGATTGCT
The DNA here is from genome assembly GCF_024139225.1 of Suncus etruscus. Taxonomy (NCBI): domain Eukaryota; kingdom Metazoa; phylum Chordata; class Mammalia; order Eulipotyphla; family Soricidae; genus Suncus; species Suncus etruscus. The sequence continues at coordinate 3,647,677 of NC_064867.1, forward strand.
CAAGGTGAATATTATGCTAAACACCAGTGCTGGAAGGTAAGGAAGCAACCAGGCCATCCATCAATCAGGGCAACTGCAAGAGCTCACAGATCAGAGAGTGGTATGTTTGTGCCACTTCAGTATGCTAGGTAATCCCATGGCTCAGTCCTGCTGCTTCCCTGTATATGTTTGATAGTTCCATTAGAGCCAAACACCAGCATGTGCTGATGGGAAAATGGAGGGTTATTGTCTCTACCTGACCAAGGAATGCCTTTATTCTGTTCCCCTTCTGTGCTATATTGTTTTGGGTGGGGAGAGGGGAGCATACCTGACAGTGCTCAAGGGTGAATCCTGGCTCTGTGCTTAGGAGTCACTCCTGGTGCTCAGGGGGCCTAATGGGATTCCAAGGATAGAACCTGGGTTGGCTACATGCAAGGCAAATGCCCTACCTACAATACTATCTCACCAGCTCCTGTGCTGTATGTTTAAAGGGATTTTTATTTTTTCCAATCATACTGCATTTTAGCCTGGGTGGCAGGCTTCCCAGAGGTGTTTGGGGGCTTGGAGCCAGTCCTGATGGTATTCAATACAATAGTGTCCATCTGATTGTTCAGTGGGGCCTGATACACAACTGCTTAGAAAGGGAAGTTATAGGGGTCATGGCATCACATTTTAAAACAGTACAGATTGGTTCTCTCATTTATATTCAGTTTGATATGACATAGACTCCACACCCATCTGAGCCTGGTGAATGTGGGATAAGGTTTCTCACTAGATAGAGCTGACCTATTGCTAGACAGAAAGTACATTAGTGAATTTAAGCAATTGTCTTACAGGAAAATGTGTTTCTGCAAATCTCAGAATTTTGAAACCAGTATGAAGGGTTCCTTTGCCAACAGACAGTATCTCTTCATATCCTAGTCAGCTACCAAGTGTGTGTCTACCAGTTTGTATTGGCTTATATAGCTCCATCAATATGGCATTGACACCACCCTGTAAAATGGTGGAGTTGGTGGTTTTATATAGAAGTCTGGTCTTTAGGTTGATTCTGCTGTTCAACATGGGACCAATCTTAGCCCATGGCTTCCTGGTGCCATCTTCAGCTTGTCAGAGAGGCCCCTTGAAAGCTGAATAATTACTATAGGAGTACCATGCACTCCACGTCCCTTAGCGGCATCCGAAGCAGGAGTGAAGGCACTTTTCAGAGGTCTTATCCCCAGAGGATGCCTCCTTATATTTCTTGATTAATATTGTCACGTGCCTATGTTTGATGGCAAGGAATTCTAAGAGAGCAATCTCAAGTGGTACTTTCAGTCCTTCTTGGGAAATAGATCCTGCTGTCGGGCAAGGCAGGAAGGAAAATTACCAGGGATCCTAACCTGGCTATTCTGCCCCTAGGAGTGAACTCAGCTGCCAGTCAGCAAGCTTGTCTGCTTCTGGGGCTTGGCTGATTCTTGGATCTTGTGATGGGAGTTCTGAATCACCTACCTGCCTTTTATTCTCTAACAGGTCTGCTGTGACTTGTTACTATGAGCCTGAGCAGGTTCATCAGTGATGGAAGCACACAGGTCTCATGAGTTCTGGTTTTAGTGTTGGCCCACTATCTCTTCTACAGAAGTTCATTGACCAACACAAGTAACAGCTCAGAACTAAAGGCAGGAGAAGCACTTTTGATGGGAGAGGTTGCAGAATTTCACTTTAACTTACACATGCACACATTTGCAAACACACACAGACACAAAAATGCACTTTTGTTGTTCTTAGAAGGATACATCCAGTGTTGCTTTGGACTTAAGATTATTATTGGTGGTAGTCGGGGTAGCAGTGTCATTCATTGTCAGGCTTTGGACTCCATACCTCACTCTTGAAAATCATGTGTTGTATCCACTTGAATCACATCCTTGGCCTCAGAATTACACATCAAGGGAATGACAATGGGGGAAGTTCAGGAACTATAAGGGTGAGGAAACAGAATTTGCACTGTTCTGTTTGGAAAGTACTTATACAAATATGCAGCATTTAGCTGTAAAAGTTGACTAAGCCCCAAAACTTTATTCAGTGTTTATCCTTATTGTAGTTGAAATGAAAACCATGCACTTGGCTGTTGTTTATATTTTTTTTATTGAAGGGAGAATGGGTAGGTAGGAAAAAAGTGAATAGCTAATATGAATATGAAACTGGAAAAACTAAGAAGTCCTTCCATTTATTTCCAATTATTTATTTCTTTTGAATGTTTACATCTAAAATCTTTTTTAAATGAGCCAACAGATGAGAATGGTTCAAAAAGCCTTCTCTTTACCTGACTTCATCTGATAAAGGACTTATGAACTCTGGGGATAGTGTTGTTTGTTTGTTTGTTTTTGTAGTTGTTGTTGTTGTAGTTTTTTTGTTTGTTTTATTTTGGGTCACACCTGGCAGTGCTCAGGGGTTACTCCTGGCTCTGCGCTCAGAAATCTCCCCTGGCAGGCTTGGGGACCATATGGGATGCCGGGATTCGAACCACTGCCCTTCTGCGTACAAGGCAAATGCCCTACCTCTATGCTATTTCTCTGGCCCATGGGGGTAGTGTTTTGACTTACCTACCACTGTATTTTGCCTACCACCATACAAATGAAAACCTTTTTTTTTAAATAAAATCTTTAGTTAAACACCATAATTACAAGCATGATTGTAGTTGGATTTCAGTCATAAACGAACCTCTTGAGATTTTTTTTTCCATCCAACAAATTTCTGTTGAGCTATGGAGCAACCAAGTAGGCTTGAGTCTGATACAAACTAGACATAAGAAGAGGGCTGAGTTCCATCTTTGGCAGTTATCATAAATGAGAGGTCAGCTACCCCCAGAACCACCTGTTCTGGACAGAGGAGTTTGAAATGGAGCCATGAATGGAGAACTGCAGAATAAGTGAAATTATCAAGGTATAGAAAGAATGGAAGAGTATCAGTTTGAGGGAACTGTGCAGACAGAGACCCTGTGGAGGAAATGAGTGTGGCATAGCTCCCAGAGATGAAGTTCTCTGGGGCAGAGAGCCTGAGGGGAAGCAATGCTCTCCTGGCCATTCTACAGGGAAGTGATGCTTCCTCCTTCCCTTGCTCACACTGAGACCTAATCTCTACAAGCTGGATGTCTATGTTATATCTTATTGCCTGTGATTTGAGACCAGCTACTCACTTCTGGTTTTAGAAAAGCAGCTTCCCGCAGGTAGGGGTTGGGATACAAGACTGACACTCCCAGGACACATGTCCTACCTACCTTCAATTTGGTATGTATCCTTATATCCTGAGGATTTGTTTAGTTATGTTCTAAGATACGTTCTGAAACTCTTCTCTTTCTATCTGGGTGACTCTCTCAAGACTGTTTCTTGCATTAAGAAGAATGAAATTTCTTGCCCATGTCTGTTGGAAGAGGAACTGAGGGTGTTATTATGGGATCCTGTGCAGATATACACTAAGTTTCTTTTTCATTGCTTCTGGGGACTTCGAAAATGAACCTATGAACGGGAAGTGTCAGCTGGTGGCACTATTGGGCTTTCTCTGGCTTGCCAGCACAAGTTGGGCTGAGAGGCTTTGTCTGGACAAACACAGAAGTCAACTTCTGCTTTTTTGTTTTGTTTTGTTTTGTTTTTGGGTTACACCCAGCAGCACTCAGGGGTTACTCCTGGCTCTGAGCTTAGAAATCGCCCCTGGCAGGCTCGGGGACTATATGGGATGCCAAGATTCAAACCACTGTCCTGCATGCAAGGCAAATGCCCTACCTCCATGCTATCTCTATGGCCCCTCAAGTTCCGCTTTTGTTTCTTAGATCCCCTCTGTTAGTTTGCTTGAAATCAAATTCTTTCTCTTCTTGCAGGTCGCAGCCAAATGTTACCAGAAAGGTGGTGCTTTTGAGAAGGAAAAACTTGCACTGGCCCACAACACTGCTCTGAACATGAAGTCCAAGAAAGTCAGCCCCAAGTAAGAGTCTTGAGGAGATTTGCAAGTTTGGTCTGAGGAGAAAAGCAGGTCAGAGACATTGGGTCACATTCCATGGAAACTCTGTTTTGTCACCCTCCTTTTAGGGAAAAGCAGATGGAGTATCTGGAACTGGGGAGAACATATCTCGAGTGCCATGAACCCATGCTGTCTCTGAAGTGTCTGAGCTACGCCAAGGAGTTCCAACTCTCAGCCAAACTATGTGAGAGGCTGGGGAAGGTACTGTCGCAGGCAACTGTCAAATCTTGACACACCCTGAATTCTGGCATGGTGGGACACAGTTTGAAGCTAGGTCTAAATGCGGAGGTCTCCCTTGCTGCTTGCCTGACCCTCTGACTATTAGAGGGCACGACTTACTAGGCCATAGGCTATGGAAATGGAATAGAAATCTCTTTGTGAGAAGCCCAAGGCCTCTATTCTGGGAACTAGAATAACTTCCAACTTCTCCACATTCGTTAAACCCTCCTTGCATCCTATCTCCATTCTCAGATGCTACCGTCTTGGACCCCAAGAAGTGCCAATTGCAGGGGGACAGGTCTAGGCCAGTCATTTTCTCCCTTTTGCCTATTAGTTGTTTTCATGGTTAAACCAGAGACTCCTTCTTTATAAACTCATGTTTCCTGCACCTTCATCTACCAAACTGCCTCTGAAAGGTCAGGGAAGGCCCAAGAAGGACTCTTGGATGGGTCTGTGGTTGACTTTCCTGCTCGAGGTCTTCCTGAAAACTTCCTCCCTCCCACAGTCCCACCTTCCCTCCCTTCCTCCTCTCCCTTCTTCCTTCCTCCCTCCCTCCCTCCTTCCTCCCTCCCTCCCTTCCTTTCTTCCTTCCTACTCCTTTTCCTCCTCCTCCCCCCACCCTTTGACCACTGACAGCCTCTTCTTGCTTTTCCTCTCTCACCATATCCCTTTTTTTACTCAGGCCCAGCCCTAATATATGTGCATCCCTCCTCCCCCCCCAAAAAGGGGCCAGATCTTTTGTGATCAGCTAATAACCTAGTCAGCCTGATTCAAATCAACCTGTTTGGCATTTGACAGTGGCCTTTGTCAAAATCCCTAGGCCAGATGGTTTCCCTGTGCCAGCCCCAAACTGTGTGCTTCCCCTGGGTGGGATACAACCTGTGAAAAGAAAATTTCCTGTCAGAGCCCCTCTGTCTTACTTCTTTCCTCTGCCTCTCTTCAGAGAGCAGTGTTGGTTTCCCTGGAAACCCCTCCAACTTCTTGCTCTGACTGGCAGGTGCTGATCTCATGGGTCAGTGGGGAAGAAGATACTGCTGTGATTTATGCCTTTCTCATCCCAATTTCTTGCATATTTGATCCCTTCTGAGTCCTTCAATAACACTTGGGGATTTTTCTTCCTAGTATTTCCCCTGCTAGAGTGGTTAGAGGCACTGGTTATGGGGTGTTTTTGATAAGGCAAGGTGTATATCTAGAAGCTCCAAGATCTGTAGGGTTTCTGAAACTGGTTGACCTTACCACACTGCCAGAAATAGAACATTGCTTCTGTTTTGCATTTCTGTGTAGCTCACATCTGCCTAGACCTGTCCCCCTGCAATTGGCACTTCTTGGGGTCCAAGACGGTAGCATCTGAGAATGGAGATAGGATGCAAGGAGGGTTTAACGAATGTGGAGAAGTTGGAAGTTATTCTAGTTCCCAGAATAGAGGCCTTGGGCTTCTCACAAAGAGATTTCTATTCCATTTCCATAGCCTATGGCCTAGTAAGTCGTGCCCTCTAACAGTCAGAGGGTCAGGCAACTCAGATTTATGAGAGAATCTGCCATGTGTATTCATTTTGTCCTATTTTTATTTTGTTTTCTCTCAGAGCTTTAGGAGCAGCCATTAGAGTTGTGATATTAAACATTCAATAACAAATGTACTTCCTGCTACATGCCAGGACCTATAGATGTTTAGTCCCTCAGAAAGTGAGAGCCATTTTGCTTCTCAGAATAATAGCACCCCTTTGTACATGTGGACTCTATGCTCCCCACCTTCTTGACCGTGTTCAGAGTTCTCTTAATTTTTTACAAACATTATAAATGTCTCTCACTAGGACTTTGACTCAGGCATCTCAGGTTTTGAATGAAGCAGAGTGTCTTCATTTGTTGTCACTGATCTTTCAAGTTTCCTTCACTGTGAGTTTACAGTGAATATCCTTTGCTTAGTTGTCTAGGTTTTCAGAAAAGACTCTTTGTAATTGCAGGCTTCTGGACCTGGCTAATTTAGGTTGAGATAAGAGTAGTCAACACAAACCATGGATAGTAATTTAAATGAAAATAAATTTAAATAAAATTAAATAAAAAATGTAGTTCCGGGGCCAGTGAGGTGGGTTAGAGGTAAGGTGTCAGCCTTGCAAGCGCTAGCCAAGGAAGGACTGCGGTTCCATCCCCCGGTGTCCTATATGGTCCCCCCAAGCCAGGGGAGATTTCTGAGCACTTAGCCAGGAGTAACTCCTGAGCATCAAACGGGTGTGGCCCTCCAGAAAACCCCCCCAAAATGTAGTTCCTTGGTATTCTTTCACATGCTCACTTTTGACATAAAGAATATTTCCATCTTCACAGAATCTTGGACAATCACAGTGTCAACGTTTGCCTTCCTTGTCTTAATTTAAGTTTCTTTTTGTAGTTGTTTTGTTTTGTTTTGTGTCTACATTGTTGATGCTCAGAGTTTACTTCTGTCTCTGCTCTCAGGAATTACTCTTTGTTGGCTCTAGGGATCATATGGATGCCAGGGATCAAACCCAGTTTGGCAGTATGCAAGACAAGACCCCTATACACTGTACTATATCTATTACCTTAATTGTCGTTCTTATGTCCTCTGTAGCACTATTAGATATGATCAAATCTACCAAGTTCTTCGCTCACGTTTGAGTGTCTGGGGTTTTGTTGAAGACTTTCTTTATCTGAACATCACAAATATGTTTTTTTTTTTTTTTTTGGTTTTTGGTTTTTGGGTCACACCCAGCAGCGCTCAGGGGTTACTCCTGGCTCTATGCTCAGAAATTGCCCCTATCAGGGACAGGGGCTATATGGGATGCCGGGATTCGAACCACCATCCTTCTGCATGGAAGGCCTTACCTCCTTGCTATCTCACCGGCTCCCCACAAATATGTTCTTAAATGCTTTCCTCTAATAGTATTCACATTTAGATCTTCAGTGGTTCTGGGGCTTTTTTTTTTTGTATTTTTTGTATTTTTGTGTATTTTGTGTATTATATGAACTTGGGATTTAACTTTGCTTCCCTCTATCAGGAACAAGTCTTTATAATACTACTTATGTTTTGATTTTCATTGGATTCTCACAAGTAACAGATGTGTGATTTTCCTTTTTACTTTTCACAGTGTTGATTTATTTTTAAGATAAAAGTTCTTGTGAATACTCTAAGAGTAAATTTTTACTCTGTCCTAGATAAGAGATGCCGCCTACTTCTATAAGCGAGGCCACTGCTACAAAGACGCTTTCAGATGCTTTGAGCAGATTCAGGAATTTGATCTAGCACTCAACATGTACTGCCAAGAAGAGCTTTTTGAAGAAGCTGCTATTGCAGTAGAAAAGTAGGTGGCTGTATTCTTTCTTCTCCTCCCTTTTTCTGCTTTCTGGGGCAGCCTGCCCTGAGCAGCATGATCTTGCTTTTCTGTCACCTCCTTCCATTTAGCCCTTGATTGATGCAGGTTTGAGAGCTCCTGAAGAAGTAAACATAACTTTCTCAAAAAGAACACACCAGGATAACCATACCTATATAAAGAAGTTGAGTTTTCTATGGCATCATAAGGACGTGTCTGTGGCTGGGAAAAAATACGCTTGACCCCATGAGAGTTTCACCAGTGGGGGATGTTTTTCTGGAATGTTCCAGTGCCTCAGAAATGTTAAATGGGACACATATTTTGATAGGTAGAGCAGAGGGGTGAGTCACTTCCCCAGTTCAGCCCCAGGCACAACTGGAAAGAGAGACAACTTACAGGGACCTATGTTATGTGTGAAGCCACCAATAATCATATATAAAACAGAACAGAGCTGTACCATCACTCTTATCAGGTTATCATGCTTTTTTGAAAGTTTAAGGGATTTGCTCTTGAGAGCAATTTTTACTCATAACTTAACTTTTTGCTTTATAGATAATATTTAATTCATACTCAGTACTCACTTGCTTAGATTACAGTTCTTCTGTATGCCAGTGTTTGATTCCTTTAGAGTAAAGAATTTATCAGTGTAAGATGCGGCATTTGTAAAGGTGATTCTATAAAGTGAAATTCTATTTGTTCCTATTTGTCTATTTTTGTAAATACCTCGGAGTACTGGAGGTCTACTCATGGCAAGGTACTCCGGGGGCAATGCAGTGCGGGGGACTGAAGCCAGGTTTCCCACAGGCAAGGCATACACTTCAGTCCTTTGAGCTATTTCGCAGGCCCCTTATTTGGTAGTTGCTATCTCCATGTAGGAATTTTACTTACGTAGTTCTGTGCTATCTTTTGGAGAGGACTTTCTTCTGGGTAATAATATGTTGGCATCTCTGTCCTGTGTTGCAGGTATGAAAAAATGCTAAGGGCTAAGACCCTCCCCATATCTAAGCTCTCCTATTCTGCTAGTCAGTTTTACTTGGAAGCAGCAGCCAAGTATCTCAGTGCAAATAGGATCAAGGAGATGATGGCTGTGCTCTCAAAGCTTGACATAGAGGATCAACTGGTGTTTCTGAACTCTCGGAAAAGGCTAGTAGAAGCAGCAGACCTGCTGAAAAGGGAAGGTCGGAGAGAAGAGGCCGCTTTGTTGATGAAGCAGCATGGCCACCTCTTGGAGGCAGCCAGGCTCACTGCCAACAAGGACTTTCAAGCCTCCTGTCTGCTGGAGGCTGCTCGCCTCAATGTCGCCAGGAATTTGGATGTAGAACATACCAAAGCCATTTTGAGAGAAGCTCTTGACCTCTGCTACCAAACTAATCAGCTGTCTGGTATTGCTGAGGCTCAATTTCTGCAGGGAGTCATCCTGAGAGACTTTCAGAAGCTCAAGGATGCATTCTACAAGTTTGACACTTTAAACCACTCTGCTGGCGTAGTAGAAGTACTCTATGAAGCTGCCAGCCAGTGTGAGGCTGAGCCTGAGAAGGTGCTGGCACTGGCTCCCTCGGGCCTGACTGTCCTTCTCAGCCTTGTCCGGGCCCTGAAAAGAGTCAGTAACAATGCTGAGAAAGAAATGGTCAAGTCTTGCTTTGAGTTTTTTGGGTTTTCTCAGGTAGATACCAAGTATTGGCAGATAGCTCAGAATGACCCTAGGCCTATATTAAGAGTCATTTTTGACCTGGATCTGAACTTGAAAGAGAAGAAAACCAAAGACCATTTCTTGATAATGACTGACCATGTGAAATTAGCCCTTAACAAACACCTTTATAGTAGGCTGTGTCAAATTACACAGAGCCTGCTTGGGAAAGCCTACCCTGGGGTCTGCTTGAAGTTCATTGTGGGTTTAAAATGTGAGGATGAAAACTGTGAAGATTTCCATAGGCCTTTAAGGCGCTGTGAGGCCAAGTGTTTGGTTCAGTCAAAAATGCACCTGGTGGCCATCAATGGATTGCTTTTGGAGGCCAAAAAATTATTCCCTAAAGTCTTAGTTGAGGAACTTGAAGAAATTGACTATATTTTATCTACTGACACATACGGCCTTTGCAAATCCTTCCTGAATGTCCTCTTCCCTAAGCATTTCCATCAGAGAGTGTTGTCAGAAAACCCCATGGCCTGCAAAGAAATCCTCAAGCCAAATTACAAATCCTTCCGATTCTGTCGGCTTGCCCTGAAAGAGTACATCCATTTCCTGTTCCAAAATGAAACGGCCCGGAGCCGCCGTGAGTCCACAGACCTATGGCTGACCACCATGCAGACTTTCCTGTTGTCCTCCAACTATCCAGAGGAATTTGAAAAGCTGCTCCACAAGGAGGAGGACAACTATAACCGGGAGCTCAAAGCCCTGGAGTCTGAAAAAGAGGACAGGGGCCGGGGTAGGGGCTGCAGGATGAAAGGCATTGAGGGGAAGTTCGGTATGCTGATACCCAACAAGGAGGAAGAGACTGCCGAGAAGACCCACCTGTGCTTCATCCGGCTGCTGGAGAACTGCATAGACCAGTTCTATGTGCACAGGGACCCCGAAAACTTCAAGAGGCTCTTTTATCGCTTCATGAATGTGCTCATCAGAAGATGCAAAGAACCTCTCATCCCCAGCATCGGAAACACGGTGGCCTTGCTTGAGTTTCAGTTCATCAACTGCGGAGCAATTCTGGTCCGCCTTTGGAAGAAAGCCATACTTTGCCTCCCCAAGAGCTACCTTGCGCTCTTGCACTACTGGGAGTTCCTTTTCAGCAAGAAGGACAAAGAGTTCGGGGATGTGTTCTCCATCATTCAGGATTATAAGCCCAAGGACGTGACCAAAGCCATCCAGGATTTCCGCTTCCACCTCTCCTACCTTGTGAAGGTGCTCTGTGGCTATGAGAACATGAACTTCAATGTCCTGCTTGATGCCTTCAGTGGAATAGGTTATGTGATCTCGGGCGAGGCTGAGCGGACATTGGTGCTGAGTTTGGTGATGCTGGTGAATGCCGAGGTGATGCAGCCAGCCTGCAAGTCTTTTCTGTACCACCACTACCAGGAGATCGACACGAGGCTGCACTTGATGAGCCTGGACTGGCCAGACCAAGTGCCAGAGAGACTCCGGAAGGTGGTGAAGCGGGTCTTGATGGCCACCAATGCCAAACTGGTGGCGGAGGCACTGCAGGACCTGCTCTTTGAGCGGGATGAAGAGTACCTGATGGACTGTCGATGGCAGTGGGACAGTGTCCATACCAAAGGCTCCATGGTCCGAGGCCTCTACCACGAGGAGGTCAGGCTGAACCGCCTGCTCTGTGTGGGCCCCGTGGACTACTTTCCAGAGTCAGAGTGTGAGTTTGGTCAGGAAGAGACAGATGAGCGAGCATTAGAGGACCGAGACCATCTCCTGGCCACCATCCTCTCCGAGATGCAGCGGAAGGCTTCTGTAAAGAGGAAGCTGAGAAGGGTGTGTCTGGTGGTCTCCCTGTGCATCAGGTGGAGGAGAAGGGTGAGCGCCCCAGCTGAGCACTTCCTGCAAGAGGCGAGGGAGCCCTCAGCCAGGCACTTCAAGAAGGCCGATGTGGACAGGACACAGTGTGATCTGTGCGGGGTCAAGTTTGCTCGTGGCCCCGAAGGCTACTTCAGCACTGGGCAAGCCCTCGAGGGTGCCATTGCCAAGGACATGGCCCTTTCTAAGGGCCACCTAGAAGGCAAGGAAGGCCGGGAGAGAAATAGTGAGTCTTATGAGCAGCACCTCCACCTTGATGGTCACCAGAGGCAGCAAGTAGCATACCAGAAGTACTTTGACTTTTTCTGTGACAAGGTGGACCCAGCCATCGAGGAAGGCAGGCTGGTGGTCCAGGACATCGAACAGAGCATCTGGATCCACAGCCACCTGGGATCCAAAGAGCACAGCCACATACTGCAGCAGAAGGTCCAGGAGAATATTCAGAAGGTCTCAGATATGGTGGAGGATCTCTACAAGCGCAAGGCCTGGGCTGGAGGTAAGTCGCCTTCAGAAAAGCCCCACCAGGGATGTTCCAGTGGTCCTTGGAGAGAACTACACCACAAGTGACCCCAGGCATGATAAAAAAACAAGTGATGGGACTGGAGTGATAGCACAGTGGGAGGGCATTTGCCTTGCATGCTGCCGACCCCGGGCAGACCTGGGTTTGATCCCCAGCATCCCATATGGTCCCCGACCTGCCAGGAACGATTTCTGAGCACAGAGCCAGGAGTAACCCCTGAGTGCAGCCAGATGTAGCCAAAAACAAAAACAACAACCACAAAAAACTCAAGTGAGGAATGTGGGCCCTCAGATTATAGCAAACGTCATTATTTGGACCATCCCCACATTTCCCTATCCGATCCCCAGTTGTGGTGACTGTCCTTTGTCCAGAATGGAGGATGGTCCCTCCTCTTCCCCACACATTAGTTAAGAAGACAGCTCGCAAATATGTTTCATGGAAAACATAAAGGGAGAATGTTTTAAGTGTTCATTTCTCCTGATTTCTTCATTCAGTGATCATCTCGTGAGCACCTACTATATACTAAGAGCTTAGCTAAGGGCTGGAGAAAGTTAACTGGTTTCTTTTGAGGACTTTTTTTTGGGGGGGGGCACACCTGGTGACTTACAGGGGTTACTTCTGGCTGTGCACTCAGAAATCGTTCTGGGCTCGGGGGACCATAGGATGGGGGGGGGAGGTTTGAACCCAGGCTTGTCCTGGGTCAGTCATGTGCAAGGCAAATGCCCTACCACTGTACTCCAGCCCCTCTTTTGAAAACCTTTAAATCATAGCCAGGGTGAGCTTCTTATAAGAACGATTCTTGGAACGGAGCGATAGCACAGTGGTAAGGCCTTGCACGTGGCCAACACAGGATGGACCCCGGTTTGAATCCCAGTATCCCTTATGGTCCCCTAAGCTTGCCAGGAGCGATTTTTGAGCGCAGAGCCAGGAGTAACTCCTGAGCACCGCCCGGTGTGACCCAAAAAACAAAACCAAAAAATTTTCATGAGACCTTTGAATCTGAGATCCCCTAACTTCCTGATTAGCAGCACTTACGAAAGTCACATCATGCATCTATTAATTTAGCGACATGGCAAATGTTAAAGAATATTGTGATTCATTCTCCTGTCATTACATATTACCTTGAGCAAAAGGTTCCTTCCAGAGCTTTCTATGGGTGGTCTGCAAAGACACCCAGTGGTAGCACTAGGATAGCAATTGTATTGGGGTATTCTCGGGGTGTGATCCCAGCGGTGGCTTTGGACACAGGGAGGCAGAGATTAGACTTGGTAGGGTTACTAGCGTTGTAGGTCTGTTGTGTAGGAGTCCCTGCAGCAGCCCCTTCACTCAGAGTCCCTGTTTTTCTGGTTCTCACAGCGGAAGAGGGTATGACTCGGCTGATCAATAGTTTGATTACATCCGTCAGGGATGCACGGGAGTGGCTGATGAAGACTGAACTCCACTTAAAGGAGGAAGGTAAGGAAGCCTTTAGCTTGAGACAGCCTTGGTGGGTTACTCTGATGGCATTGAGTCAGTTATTAGCAACCTGAGTTTCCCCACCTGAGGCCGAGGGTGATTGGTTGGTTCCAGGTCAATGTCAGTTGCTTTCTTTTAAATACCTTTTCCCACCTTGAGCTATCTATCATCAATGACAAGCTGTCACTAATGATGTTCAGTCACTACTCAAGCTCAATATGGTGACTCCTAGTGTAGATGTGGCATTGCAAAACCATTCTTTGTTAAATATATTTGCCTTCCTTGGACTGGGAAATAGCACAGTGTGTAGGACTCTTACATTGGAGGCAGCCGACTCAGGTTCAATACTCAGCATCCCATATGTGCCCCTTCTCCCGCAAGCAATGCCAGGAGTAGTTCCTGAGTGCACAGCCAGGAGGAATCCCTGTGTATTGCCAGGTGTGGTCCCAAAGCCCAATATCTATCTATATCTATATCTATATCGATTTATATCCATATCATATATATATATATATATCTTCTTTAAGACAATGAGTATTGTCTACTGTGTGTGAGCATTGTTATAGGTTTACTCTTGCATAAAGCAAATAGATTTGTGTACAAAACAAGCTAAGTCAGAGCTTAGATAGTAACTCAAAGGAGTGGAGTGCATACAGGGCATGCCCAAGACTTTGAACTTTAGCCTCTTAGACTGTTGAGCCTTTTATTCCTGAGCAAGCACTACTGAGTATGATACTGCTGGGCCAAGTGTTACCAGGTGGCCCACTGTTAGGAAAACCCGAAACAAACAGTATTCCCATGGAAATTTGCGTGCAACTTCCTAGAGACAGCTAAAGGCTTGTGTTGATGGAATTATGTTTCTTTCCTGGCAAAATTATCTTGCCAAGGTCTGTATGGTACAATGGCCTTCTTATTTGTCCTTTTAATGGTTACCCATCAATGTCAGTATCAGTACTGGGAGGAACACCCTCCACCCTGTTTCCAGTGTCTTTGTAGAAAGCTGTATCTTCCCCCCTAAAATGGCTTTTCTGCACTGTCTCTTTGTTTTTGCATGCTGTTATAAGCAGGGATCGTTCAGGAAGATGATTATGAAGATGAAATTGAAGACTTTGGTGAGCTTCGTCCTAGAAGACGTTGGCGGAAATTTGCAAAACAGAGAAGATACTAAGGGCCATAAAAGCTGTTGAGTGACCAGGCAGAGGAGAAAAGAATGTAAATTGAAGTCTGAAGTCGGGGTGTCTACGAACCCCTTTGCTTTTTCTTCTTATTTTTATTATTATTTTTCGTCTTTTATTGGTGGCTTCAGCTCTCTTTCAGTTTCCTCACCAACTGGCCTCTGAAGTGTTTTCTAAGTTCAAGTCTAACAGTGCCACTTTCCCCTAAAGCACATTCAGTTTGACGGTAGCTGAAGGCAACCCTGAGACTTCTTTCCCCAACTCCCTCAGGTTCTCTGGCTTTCAGCCACATGGCATTTGTCAGTGGCAGGAACCCTATCAGAGTTATCACTACCCTAGGCCAGGACATCCCAATATGGTTTTTCTCTTCTTCCACACTGCTACAGTATTAGTAGAACATGAGCTGTGCATGCCCCCAACCATGCCCACATGGAATATAAATCTTACAGATTAATTTTGGTGACAGATTTCTACCCTCCTTCCCCTACGGCCCATGTTTTCATGATCATTTTTAGCTACTTGTGTGAGTCACGGTTAGACTACCTCAGAATATAGTCAAGAATCCCCCTGCTGCCCCCCTAAAGGACAGGTTGTAGAAGATGCTGAGGGTGGGGGAAATTTCCAGCCTGATCTTCAAAGTGGTCCAGATGTCACCTTGGCTCTGGCCCGACATCCCAAAAAGTGTTTCGATTAGCCCTGTATCTGTCCAGTTTTCTTGGTTCTTGAAGAACCAAGTCTCCATCCTGGACTCATTGGTCATTCTGACACATTTTACTATCTGAGGCTCACCATGGTGGAATAGAGACTCACATAGCCACAGGCCAGGAATGAATGAATGAATAGTCTCTAGTCAGTCCTCTGCGGCCTGGATCTGGCTGAGAATCACTGCCCCCTGGCTGGCTACCTGGAAGTGGAGGTAGACTGTGTGGGCCCATTTGCAGGAGTCCATCATCCCTGCCCCCCAGTCAATGGTCAGGATAGTCTCCCTTAGGAAGCCTTTGTGCCTCTCTTGGTTACTGCCATCCCTATCCCTTATGCTGCCTGCTCTGAGATGTCAGTGTCCAGCAGTGCTTCATTGCTTCCTCATCACAGAGCTAACTGCCTCTCACCCCACATTGCTGCTTCTTTAGACTGCTTGTTGTCTGAGCAACTCTGTGTCCTTCTGTGTTCATGTTCCTAATTTTTATTTGTTTCTGTGTCTAATTTTTATTCTAGGTGTGTGTTTTTTTAATTTCACTGCCAAAAAGAAAAAAAAATCAAATCCTGTTGTATTATCACATTTTTATAAAGTTACCTCATTTCTCTTTCTTGCCGCTGTATTCATTTGTGATCTCTGCTCTGGGATAAAAGGGTAAAGCTGGGATGGGTTTGTTCTGGTCAGCTAGTTGATACTGACCAGGGCAGAGACTTGTGGTACCTTCTGGGATTAAGAAATCTAGAGACAGATGAACCAAGTTTGTTCCTGAGGCTTACAGCTGCGTGCAGTGTCTGTTAAAAGCCTGGCTTGGCAAATAATTTCCACTGGTATTCCTTGAGCATGCACCTTAAGGAACCTTAAGGAACTTTTTTGATGCCTTGATTGGATTTTCCCTCATTTCCTCTTCTGGGTGACAGGAAACCCAGAATCGGAACCCTGTCCTGCCCCTAAAGGTGTCTGAAGAGGGCAGAGGGATTGACAGCTCTCTGAACATCCAACTGTGGCAACAGTTGTACCAACAGGGGACCCAGGATCCAGTGTGGGAGAGACTAAGACATAGAAGATAGAAATACACAAAGCAGGGTTGATAACACTATCTACAGAATCCTTGAAGCTTCAGTTTTCTCTTTTGGAAACATGAATGAGAGAGTCCTTTCATGTCTGTATGCAGTTGTTCTTTTTTTTTAATAATATATTTATTTAAACACTGATTACAAACATGACTGTTGTTGGACTTCAGTCACTAAAAGAACACCTCCCTTCACCAGTGCAACATTTCCACCACCAATGCCCCCCATCTCCCTCCTCCCACACCCCATGCCGGCAATTCAAAACAGGTATTCTCCTCTCATTCATTAACATTGTCATGGTAGTTGTTAGTGCATTATTTCTCTAATGATGCAATAGTTCTGATGGTTGTTTTCAGAGCTTTGTACAACTGTGTGTCTTGGTTCTACTTGTGTTGGCAAGCAGGAGAGCTCTGTGAAATATTGCCAGTCTAAGCAGCCTTTTTATTTGGAGCTGGTCTTACAGACATTACTGCCCTGTACACAGCCCAGAACCTCTGAGAGCTATTTAGCTGAAATGACCTTGGATGTACCAAGTTTGGGACCCCTGAACCTCTGGAACCAGCTCTGAACAACAGGAACCCTGATGGGTTCCATATTTCCAGCTGCCAGCCCAGGGCCAGCCTCATAAGGAGGCCTTTCAAAGGTCATGGGTCAAACCTCCCATCACAGAGCTGAGTATTTCTTCAAGTTAGGGCTCCATCACTATATGACCTTCCTGGCTCCGTGTGTCCAGCTGCTAGATAAGCATATACACACCTGCCATCTATATCCTGGGACAAGAGTGAGTTTTCAGGGATAGTTCATCCTTCAACTCCATCAGGATGAATCAGGGCCTCTTACAGTATCTCAGAGCTTCTTTGCAGCTGGTGAAAACCATGAGTGAGAATGCTGTTTGTGCCCCTTGAGGCTGGTAGAGGTAGAAAAAGGTCAGAAACTCTGGAGGCTCTCTGTTCGGTGCCCCAAGTCACATGCATTCTCAGCTGACTTCTCAAAGTCAGCCTTCCCTATTTTCTGGGCACATGAATCTAGTTTGGGCTTGTTTTGTTTTGACCATACCCAATGATGCCCAGTGGTTATTCCTGGCTCTGCACTCAAGAATCACTCCTGGTTGGTCTTGGAGGGTCATAGGAGATACTGGGGATCATCAAACACAGGGTGGCTGCATGCAAGGCAAAGGTCCTACCTTCTATCTTTCCTTCCTCAAGAATTCAGTTTTTTTGTTTTGTTTTGTTTTGTTTTGTTTTGGGGCCACACATGGCGATGCTCAGGGGTTACTCCTGTCTCCGCACTCAGAGCTCTTGGCAATTTTGGGGGACCACATGGGATGCTGGGGATCGAACTGAGTCAGTCCCATGCTGGCCAGCTGCGTGCAAGGCAAAAGCCCTACCACTGTACTATCATTCTTGCCCCAAGAATTCCATTTTAATAAAAGGACTCATGTGAGAACTAAGAGCATCCTAAGGCTTATGGCAGTTCCTTTGATCTTAGCAAGTCACTCATAGGGAAACTGACACCCAGAGATTGTTTAACTCCAGAGAGCCAGACTGGGGCAGTACTGACACCTGGCTCTGGCTTTCTGATGACAGGCAGAACTTTTCTGAGGAAGGGGGTGGTGGTGGTCACAAGCTCGACAACAAATGACAATACATTTTTGTGTGTGGCTAGGGGGAGTGGGTTGGGGAAGTCATACCCCATAGTGCTTAGGGGATATTTTTGGCTCAATGCTCAGGAGTGACCAGTGGTGGTACATAGGGGACCTGATGTGATGCTGTGGAAAAATGGGGTGGGAGGACATGTGTAAGGTATTCGTGAAATGAATTAATTCTATCACATGTAAATGAAATCAGGGTTCTTTTGCTTCTTATTTTATTTATGAGAATTCTAAATATGGTGCTTGGTCTTGTAAATAAATAGACCTCATTTGCATGGAAGTCTAAAAGTATTTTAAAATTTATTAAGTCCGGGGGCCAGAGAGATGGCAAAACGGTAGGGTGTTTACCTTGCAAGCAGCCCATCCAGTACGGATGGTGGTTCGAACCCTGGCTTCCCATATGGTACCCTGTGCCTGCCAGGAGCAATTTCTGAGTGCAGAGCCAGGAGTAACCCCTGAGTGCCACTAGGTGTGACTCCCCCCAAAAAAAAACCCTAAACAGCATTAAGTTCAGCCTATTTGATGGATATTTAGGTAGCTTATTGTTTGTGGGCTATTACAAATAGCACGATAATTTGTAATTTGTAATTTTGTACATATCTTTTGTTGAACATATGTGGATATGTATATTTCTGTTAGTTGTACACCTAGTAGAAGTGTTTCATAATAGTTTGCTATGTTCACTTCATTTTGAGTAGATAATGCCAAATGATTGTCCAAAATAAGATTTTGCTATTAATTTTCTTTCCATTAAAAAACCTATGGTTCATTTAAATGGAAATATAGAACAAAAATTGCCAGCTACCCCATTTTAAAAGCACAGTTAAGTGATATTACATCTACTCACAATATTATGGATCCATTCTCTAGTTACATAATTCTCTTCTTTTTGTCAAGCTGAAATTCTAATCTATAGCCATTAAGCAACAATTCCCCCGACAATTTGTTTTTATGTTCTCCTTGTTTCTAATACCTCTGATGAAATGTGTTTTTGAGAGATACATTTAGTACTCGATTTTATCATGTTTTTGAACATGAAACGTTTCTCTTTCTAACAATTATTTAGATTAAATATTAGATTATTATTAAATTATTATAAATATATACATAATTGTTCTTATTATTAAATATTAGATTAATATTTTCATGCTCCTATGTAATTTGATGCATTTGTAATCTTCTTTAGGTAAGAATCACCTCACTTGGGCCAGGGAGTAAACTCAAAGGATTGGAGCGGGGATTGGCATATGAGCACTCTCGGCACCACTGAGAGTAGCTTTTAATAATTCCATGCTTTGAATTAATGTGAAGGAAAGCAACCACATTAAGGATCTACTTCAACCTCACACTGTGTTTTCTTCAAGTTATCTGCCATTTCCAGGTTTTTTTCTAATTTACATAGTGCTGCTGATGTAGAATCATGGGGTGTATGTGTGTAAAGGATTCTGGAGTCCTGGCATTTAGGAACATCGGTTAAGGTTGACACTCCATTGAAGATTCACTACAATGAAAAAATCACAGTTCCTAGACTCACTTCCTACTGCTAAAAACAGTGATATAGTGGGCCTATCTCATCCCTTTATTGTTTGCTTTAGTTTGACAAAGTCTGAAGCCCAGTTTCATAGTTATATAATTAAGAAAAAATTAACCAAAACACCTTGCATAAAGGCCTGATTTGCTAGAGGGAATACAGCAACAGTTCTCTTACCTCATCTCATCTTTCCTCCCTCTCTCTCTCTCTCTCTCTCCCCCCTTTCTTTTTCGGTTTTTGGGTAACACCCGGCAGCAGCACTCAGAGTTACTCCTGGCTCTACATTCAGTACATAAAGCAAGAACAAAAATAAGACTCAACATCTTTCCATTATTTGAGCCAATAAACATTTTCTTTTGTGTATTTGTTAAAAGATATGTAAACTTTGTGGTGCTGATGCTAGAAAACTGGAAGCAAAGATTCAAAAATAAATGTTAGCTGACCTAAAGACAAAAATACATTGGCAACATTTTAAAAGACAAAAAATAATAAAAGTACTGTTTGGGTTATTGAGTTGTACTCTACATGTAGTGAAATCCACTCCTTGAGGTATTTGAGGATTTGTGTGAGGTTGATAAATATTATCCATTTATGATTACCTCTATAATCAAGAGACAGACTAAATCCCCTAAGGAAGGTCCCCTCACCTTTTCACAGCCCTTCATGTCTATCCTTGTTAGATTTCTCTTTCTCTAGTTTTGGTTATTGCTATGTAATATTTAGCTAATGTGATGAAGGAACAAGTGTTCCCTATATCAGAGATGGAAAAAAGTCTTTGAGGCATAAATTTCAGAAGAGGCGAAGGCATCACAATGTAGAAAAACACTGCTGAGTTATACTGGAATGAGCCTAGAGACTAAATGAGTGAGTCTAGGAGAAAAGACAAGAAGGGTGTTTAGAGAGGTACACCCCCCCCAAAAGTCATTTGAGGACTTGAAGCCAGGGAGAGCCATCAAACAAAGACCTAGGAATATACAAATATGGTCCCAGGTTTCCTTGAATAAAAGACATGTTAGATTCTAAAGCTGAACAGGAGCAGAACAGATGGGTATAGAGATGGTGTGTCAGAATGCCTTGGGGTGGGAGTTGACAGGTTTTTTTTTTTCCTATAAAGGACCAGAGAGTAAATATTTCCTATCTTTGGGGGCACGCAGTCTGTTGTAGTTGTACTAACAAAGCTACTAGAAACAACACCCCAGTGCATGGCTGCACTCCAATAAAATTTTATTTACAAAAAATGAATATCAGGAAGGATTGGCCTCTGAACTGACTTGTGTGCCGGCCAGGCCTTAAAATGTAAAATCCTAGGTCTTAGTAAGAACAGGTACAAAAGCACTGAAGTGGGAACCAATGAGGATCAGCCAAGGGACTGAATCAAGCTCAGTATGGCTGAACCTTGGGAGTGAGCGAATGGTTGAAAGGAAGGATAAAATGCAGGCCAGTGTAAGATGATGTGTAGACGGTAAGTCTTTGCATAATTTAAATGCTTTTAAACTTTTAAAAAATATAAATATATAACTGTGACTCCAAGAAATATAGTAGTACCTGGCATATATACAAGGCCCCAAGTTCTATCCCTGTTATCACATGATCCCTCAGTCACCAACTTGTATAGCCCTGGTGGTCACCAGCATTGCTGGGACTGCACCAAATCAGCAGGCCCACACTACCAGGCACAGTATTTCTGGAAGTCTCTCCAAACACTGATCCCAGCAGCACTGCTGGGTGTGGTCCTTTGTAGGAAAAACACTATATATTATATACATATATATAATATATGCATATGATATGTATGTACATAATCTATAATATATTATAAAATATATAGTGCAAGGACACGGATTTTGCACAAACTAATATTTTCACAGACTGAATATCTAGAGAGAAAGCATCCAGATCAAAAAACAAAACATTGTCAGAAAGCAGAAAGGCTTGGTTGCACCGCATCAACTTCTGGTTCTGAAAGTCAGTATGCTTAGTTTTTCGTAACATCTGTTTTCTTGGTTTCTTTGGTACACGTGCATGGAATTATACATAATATATGGCATATTGCATTCACTGAGGATAATTGGTAGAGATTCGCTTGCTGTTCTTATAGGTAAGGATTGTCCATTCTCATTGCATGAATGTATCCTAATTGGCTTACTCATACTTATGTGGACGATGTTTGACAAGTGTCTAGTTTTATCCATAATAAGCTTGCTGTGGGAAACATCCAGATAAATATGTATTTCTGTAGAGATATAGGCATATAATAGTCTTATTGAAGGATCATGGAAAGATGGATCTATAATAAAACCAAAGATACCAGAAAATTGTGATGATACCATTTCTCCTCACCAGCAGAGTGAGAAATCCAATCTCTGATACTTATCTATACTAGACCTTTGCATATTTTTAGTTTTAAATATATAGTCTGATTGTTATTACGCTGTGCTTTCTATTATTTATTTATTTATTGGTTTTTGGGCTATACCTGGTGACGCTCAGGGTTTACTCCTGGCTATACGTTCAGAAATCGCTCCTGGCTTGGGGGACCATATGGGACACTGGGGATCGAACCCAGGTCCATCCTGGGTCAGCCACGTGCAAGACAAATGCCCTACTACTGTGCTATTGGCAATAACACACTGTGTTTTTTAATCACATTTTTGCACAAGTAGCCAGAGAAACATGCCTTCAAATGTTTACTGGCAATCATAGAATTTTATACAACTGTGAGATAATTTTAAGAAATCCTCTTTAGTTTCTGGTGTAGAATAAGCAGGGATAGGGGCCGGGCGGTGGCGCTGGAGGTAAGGTGCCTGCCTTGCCTGCGCTAGCCTAGGACGGACCGCGGTTCGATCCCCCCGGCGTCCCATATGGTCCCCCAAGAAGCCAGGAGCAACTTCTGAGCGCATAGCCAGGAGTAACCCCTGAGCCTCACAGGGTGTGGCCCAAAAACCAAAAAAAAAAAAAAAAAAAAAAAGAATAAACAGGGATAAAAGATTCTGAACGAAGAATTATGAGATTATAACATAAGGTGAGTAAGAAAGAAAGACATAAAAAAAGAAAGATGTAGATTGTGCTTATTTCTGCTAAGTCCACCATCCCATTCTGTTCTGGGTTTAGATTTCTATAAAGGAACAGAGAGTAAATATTTCCCAGTTTGTGGGCCATGCAGTCTGTGGTATTTGTACTAGCAAAACTGCTAGTGACAACAGCCCAATGAATGGGAATGGTTGTTTTAGGTTGCTATAATTATATATACTTTTTATTTCTTCAGGATGATAGTTTTATTGTTTATTGATATTTTGAATAAAGTTTTAGATGACTCAGAAGTAGAACAAAAACAAGAATGTTGCTGGTGAGAGAATTCCAAGAAGCATGGATAGATCTTTAAAGAGACCTCTGGATTGGCTGGTGTGTTAAGTACTCTTTCTTTGAGATTAGCTTTTTATAGCTTTTGATAGGACATAGATCTTATGGGAATACAAAAGATCATCCAGGATCTTACATTCATCCATGCTGAGAAAATCCTGCGCCAAAGCTGGTAGGGCTGAGGGGCCAACCTGAGGCCTGGAGAATAAGTTCCCTTTCAAGGTCAACATGGAAGACATCAAACAGCCCTCAAGTGCTCTTGTCCACAGAATTCCTGTTGGAAGGAAGGATCGTACAACAGTCACACCTGTGAATACTGTCCTTGAGTTCGTCTCTTGTTGTGTGGCACAACTACCACGATTTGCTTACCAGGCTGGGCAGAAAGAAGGGGCTTTGGTGGTTTGAGTTATTCCTTGCAATGTCCGTTGGTTATGTTGATGTTTCATGATTTAGATCTCACAGCTGGTGACTATAAATAGAGCAACATCATTTTTTTTATGTATCTAAACACATTTTCCCCATTGGATTTATTTCTGGTGGACAATTCCCAAGAGGCACGCACTGACACATTAAAGTCCTTAAAGATGAACTATTTTACTGAGAATTTTACAGTGCACTCCCACATGTGTATCCTGAGGTTTCTTTTGGAATTTCCTGTTTGGTCTCGCTGTTTAACAATTTCCCAAGTGAAAAGTGAAACATTTTATCTGATGATGATGTTGCTTAGAATCTAATCACTATTTTCCAGTGGAGGGCTTGTATTGTGTTTCTCAAAGCCTCCAATTCTCACTTGGTTTCAGTCATTGTCACTCCAAGTGAAAGGAAGAAATTGAGTGGGGTGCAGAAATACGGGGAACATGGTCAATCTGAGTACACAATTCTTAATAATCAAGAAATGATGTGGCTAGATAGCATAAGAGTGAAGGCTTACTTTTGTGGTTGACTTTGGCTCAATTGTCAGCACTTAAATGGTCCCCTGAAAATTGCTAGGTATGGCTCTGGGGGGCTTGGTGTGTCCTTGGGGTCCAGGTAATCCTCAGCATCACAGAGCCTGAATAACATGTCATCACATTAAACTGCAAGCCTGGTTAGTAGAATGATCAGGAATGATCCTAGGCCTTTTACGCATACCAATCCCAACTGCCATCACTAGGAAGAAAGAAAAACATTTTAAAAAGAATATGTCTTCAAACTTTGAAAAAGAGGGACTGCAATGTCTCTGTATGATGTATAAAAAGTTATCTTAATGTTGCTCCAATGGAATTAACATTACCTATTTCGTATCCTACTCATAGTTTCCGCCACAAGGTCCCAACCTCCAGAATAATGTCCGAGTAGTTCTCATCTTTCGCATTCTTACCTAATTTTTTTCCTCTTCAACGGAAGCTCATAAATTACTAAGAAGAGAAAACATTTTTATATATTTATTATGCTATCCTCCCCACCCCACCCCCAGACACACACAAATCTCTTAACCACGGTCAGAACAAAGCTTATGAGTATACAGTTCACGACATGCCTGCAGCACTGAGTAGTATGGGCAGAAAGAGGTTCTGCTTCTTTTGTATTGGTTTTTACTGCATTGTATATGCTTGATAGCAATTGTCCTTAAATATTTTTCCTTCGCTTTCTGACACATGATAGACTTAACGAGTTTACTATCCTGTGTATTATATGAGGAAACATTGCCTTTCTGCTGCTGGAACTTGTGTAACACTTTATCCTTCCTTTTAAAGAGACACAGTTTTGTATATAAATTACTGGAGGCAAATAAAATGGTGTAAACCTTGTCCTTTCGTGAATAGCATTCATTTTGTGCGTGAAATGAAAAACCCGTTATATGCAGGAGATACTAATCATTCACTTCAACAGTGCTGAACAATAGAGTTCACAAGGGACCCAGCAATTCCACTTCATGGCATCTATCCCCTAAATACAAAACATTTATTTGGAAATAAATAAAAAATAACACACACATATCTATGACAGATGAATGGATAAACAAGTTGTGGTATATGAACACAATGGCATGTTATGAAGCTGTAAGAAAAGATAAA
Source organism: Suncus etruscus (assembly GCF_024139225.1). Classification (NCBI taxonomy): domain Eukaryota; kingdom Metazoa; phylum Chordata; class Mammalia; order Eulipotyphla; family Soricidae; genus Suncus; species Suncus etruscus. Next base: position 3,672,215 of record NC_064867.1, read on the forward strand.
AATCATCCAGTTGGCTGCAACTTGGTTGGAACTGTCAAGTATCATGTTAAGTAAAATAAGTCAGAGGAAGAACAGAACAGATACTGGATGGTTTCATTCGTCTATAGAACCTAGAGAGATAAAATGAGGGAATAGACAGTATTGGAAAAGAACAGATCTTTGGCCTTCAATTACAAAGCCTATTAAACGGGATGGATGAATGAGAGATCAGACGAGAACTGACATAGGGACAGTGGTGGAAGGTCTTGAGAACTTCAGCGACTTATAGTATTGTACATCAATACTATAAACTTTAATACTATTGTAATCATACTACCTAAGCTCTCATAATAATTTGTAAAGAATAAGGTCTCTGCAATTACAGAAACACCTCCCTTTGGGGAAGAGTTAGATGATGGCATTCCCTCTGAGCAGGTGCAGATGCAGCCTGAATGCTCACAGATAAGAGAGCTTACTGTGTGTCCCATATGCAGGAAATAAGAATGAATTTCTATGGAATTTTTAAAAATGAGTTTTGTTTAAAAATAAGAGTTTGGGGGTCAGAGCTATAGCACAGCGTGTAGGCCATTTGCCTTGCATGCAGCCTATCTGGGTCAATCCCTGGCATCCCATATGGTTGCCCAAGCCTGCCAGAGTGATTTCTGAGCTAGGAGTAACCCTTGAGCACCACTCCAGGGAGGGTTACTTGAGTGGTGTGGCCCCAAACCAAGTAAACTTTAAAAAAAGGAGAGTTTTACCCTTCCTCCTCAAATTGCTTCTCTTTCTTCCTTCGTCCTCCCTCTCTTCTTTTCTTGCAGGCCTTCTTCCTTCAATCCTCCCTTCCTCCCACACTTCTGTTTTTTTTTTTAGTTATACTACTTTATGCCACAGTTTTACATGAATCCCCTTGATCTCACCCCACTTCTTTCTTCTCTTTCTTTTATTTTCTTTCTTTCTTTCTTTCTTTCTTTCTTTCTTTCTTTCTTTCTTTCTTTCTTTCTTTCTTTCTTTCTTTCTTTCTTTCTTTCTTTCTTTCTTTCTTTCTTTCTTTCTTTCTTTCTTTCTTTCTTTCTTTCTTTCTTTCTTTCTTTCTTTCTTTCTTTCTTTCCTCCCTCCCTCCCTCCCTCCCTCCCTCCCCTCCCTCCCTCCCTCCCTCCCTCCCTCCCTCCCTCCCTCCCTCCCTCCCTCCCTCCCTCCTTCCTTCCTTCCTTCCTTCCTTCCTTCCTTCCTTCCTTCCTTCCTTCCTTCCTTCCTTCCTTCCTTCCTTCCTTTTTCCTTTCCTTTACTTTTTTCTTTTCTTTTCTTTCTGTTTTAGGGTCACATCCAGGAGAGCTAAGAGTTTACTCCTTAGTGGCTCTGTACTCAGGAATCAGTCCTGATGAAGCTCAGGGGACTAGATGGGGTGCCTAGAATAGAATCAAATCAACTTCATGCAAGCCAAGTGTCCCTCCTGTTGTACTATCTCTTGGACCAACAATTTATTTCTTATATTTGTTTATGTATTTATATGTACATATGTGTATATATATTATAGTTTTGAGGCCAAACCTAGCAATGCTCAGGGGTTACATTTGGCTCTGTGCTAAGGGATTACACCTGATGTCCTGACGGGGCTCAGTGGAACAGATGGGTCCTGAGGATCAAACCTGGGTTATCTTTGTGTAAAGCAAATACCTCACTTGCTGTTCTATATCTGTCCTATATCCGTATCCCATATAACTTAATTGTACATAAACATAATACCAATTGTTTTTTTGGGGGGGGTTTGGGCCACACCCGGTGGTGCTCAGGGGTTACTCCTGGCTGTCTGCTCAGAAATAGCTGCTGGCAGGCATGGGGGACCATATGGGACACCGGGATTCGAACCATCCACCTTTGGTCCTGGATCGGCTGCTTGCAAGGCAAACGTCGCTGTGCTATCTCTCCGGGCCCAATACCAACCGTTTTTAAATTGTAAAGGTAGCTTAATGACTTACCATGTGAATAATTCTTCATAAATATTTTATATGTCCTTTGTAGAAGTGAACATTCATCAATTGACTAGTTCTGAACATATGTGTTATATGATTATATTTTATATTTTAAATTTGACCTACCCTTCAAAACAATATAAACAAAAACAAAAAAGGGGTCTGGAGAGATAATGCAATGGATGTATTTGCATACAATTGCATGTACTTGGGTTTGATCTGTATCATCACTCATGGGTCGTTGAGTACGTCCAGGCATGGCCCCTTAGTACTGAGCCAGGAGTAATCTCTGAACACAGCAGGCATGATCTCCAAACCAAAATAAAATATAAATTTTATACATGCATGGTACCTTTTACTGCTCAATTTACATCATTATTAGAGCTAAATTTTTAGACATATTCCACTAGTCTATTTACACAGTCATATTACAGTAGGCTTTTAAATGCCTGAAGAGATAATACAAGGGGATAGATAGGACACTTACCTTGCACATAGCAGATCTGGGTTCTATCCCTTCAAGTCTGAGCACAGGGGCTGGAATAAGAGTAAGCCCAGAACATAGTCATGTGTGACCCAAATCACCAACCCCATGCCTAAAATGCCAGAACAAAACCAAACCCCTCTCACTTACTCTTAATTGCAGTCTATGTAAAATCAAGGTTAAGTAAAAACTCAGCTTAACATGTGTGTCAGCTCTGTCACAATAGCCCTTAGATTTGTGTTCTTTTTCTTTTCACTGAGGCACCATGTGTTACAATAATTTTGACATTGATGTTATAGGCATACTGTACCACATTCACCAACATAGTACCAAATAGCTCCATTACTGTTCTATATAGCCACTCACCCTCTACCCCTGGGTATTTTTGTTGTCAGTATCTCAAGGTTTGATTTTATTGGTCATAACATACGAGAGAGAGAACTCATCTGGAAAATTTGTTTCTCCTCTGACTCACTTCATTGAGTTCCACTTCCACAGTTCATCCAAGCTGCAAGTCAAATGCAAGATTTTCTTAGAGCCAAGTACTAATCTACTGTGGATATCTCTCAATTTCTTTATCCATTCATCTGCTATTGGCCAGAGGATTGCTTTTAGATCTTGAGTGTTGTGCATAGTTTAATGTGTGCATATATATTCATTAATATGTATTTTTTGTGTTTTTGGAATAGATGCCTAGGAATGGAATAGCTGGGTCAGATTGAAGCTCTTCTTTTGGAAGTCTTCATCCTGTGTCCCAAAGAGGCTGACCCAGATAGCATACTCAACAACAGTGAGCGAGGGTTCCCTTTTCATCAGATTCCCATCAGCACTGGTGGTTCTTTTGTTTCTGTTTTTGGGCCACACATAGTGGTGCCTAGCGCTTATTCCTGGCTTGTGCTCAGGGATCATTCATGGGAGGACTTGGGATCATATGTTGGATCAGGGATAGAAACCAGGTGGGCTTCTTGCAAGGAAAGCACCATACCCACTGTACTATTGCTCTAGCTCTGGTGGTTCTGTTTGATTCACATTTTTCTCACTAGTGTGTGATAGCATCTCACTGCCATTCTGATTTGCATTTCACTGACAGTCAGTGAAGTATAGCTATCCAGTGGCATTGGCAAAGAACTGAAGCCAGGGCATGGAGGCATGAGAAATTCTCTGAGAGCAATGCAGTTTAGTGCTCATTTATTGCAGGGGGAGACAGGATAATTACACAGAAGCATGAACAATAGGAAAGACGAAATTGTCCATGTGTAGGAAGGGTAGGGAGAAGTGATAGGTCATTATTGTTGCCCACCAATTTATTGTTGGTATTTCTTAGGTGTGTAGTGTTCTATGTCGGCTAACACAGCTTAGGGGAAAGCAGGATGTGGGCCCTGGTATGGCTTGCAGAAAGGCCCTGTCCTGTCTTTACCCATGGCCACACTCTGGCTTTCCACCAATATACTGTTCAGAATCTACTTCATGACACTATTACATTTCATTGCCATGACCCCTAGAGTGACCCTTCTCCACCATAAGGATTCCTTAGTGTTTGGTCTTTCATGACTTTGGTCCTTTTGAAGAGCATGAGTACGGTGTCTGTGGCTTTCTATCATGTTTTAGCTTAGTAAGAGTGAGCCAGGAAAGGTTCTTTAAAGGGAGAAAAAAAGTCACAAAGATATGCAATGCAGCTTTACAGTTCTTCTTTTCTAGAGATGCATACCCCCCTCCACCTTGAATCAGCTCTGGCCTTGTGATATGCACTGGACCACAGAACATGATGGGGATGATGTTAAACTGATTCAGGGTTGGGTTTGAAAAGATAGTACATCTTCAGTTTATCTTAGTACACAGCCGTGCAACCATGTGTACAGACTCTAGTGTGATTATTTAAGAATTACAGTTGAATCCAGCCATGCCAGCCAAGGCCACTCTCCATTATATATCCCTCAACCAACTGATCATGAGATGCATGGATCAGAACAGCCAAGACAGGAAGAGATACCCATGTAAAGAACTTACCTCTCACACAGCCTACCTAGGTTCCAACCGCAGCACCACTTATTGTCCCTTGAGTGCTAAGTAGAAAACCCTGAGTACACTGGCTATGAGCACAGACACCCCAAAATAGTGACTATAAAATAAGTGGCTCTAATTTTTAAATCATTACAGTTGAGTGTTGTCTATTCAGCAGGAAAATACCAATGGCTCCCTTATTCTTATTGTTGCATCTGGCAACAACATGGCAGAGTAAAAGAAATTAGACTTTGGTGTCAGGCCGACTTGGGTTCAGATCCAATCTTAGTTGTTTAATTAGCTGTATGTTCTTGGCACATCTCATCTGATTAATTTATGAAAATGGCATCATGATTTTCAGGGAGCAGGTGTGAGAAGTAAGACAATTCCTATAAATTCCAAACCTAAAGCTTAGGACAGCAAAGATGCTCAATAATGCAGGTTCTCAGACATCCCAAAGTGTTATTCTCTTAAAGTTCAAGGTGTGGGAGGTGCTATCATTCTGGATTCCATACTCCTTTGTCACTGCTTGATTATATTTTTTTCAGAGAAAATATTCTTAAACCTTATCTTGACACTTTTATCGGCAGCAACATCCATTTGCTTTCTTCAGCTCGTTTTTCTAATGATAAGTAGCATCTGTCCCTGTAAGACATTTGATTGATGATGACCTTGTTTTGTTCTAGAGATCCAAGGCACAAAACTGCAGACACGAAGGAAAAAAACAAGTCCCACTCATTCCTTTAAACAAAGGTAGTTTCTTCTGGCTGCCAAGTGCTGTGGAATTATATAACTATCAGTTTGGCTTTGTTAGATAATTGTGCTTTTTAAATACCTTTTTGAAAATTAGTCTTAGAAACTTACAGTCTTACTGTCTCTGAAACTCAGGGACTCAGGGATGGTTTGAGTGGGTGTGTATATCTTTTGCCCAGTTTCCCTGAAGCTAAGATGCTACAAGAAAGGTTGTCATAAAAAGTAAACCAGAACAGTCAAGACATACATATTTTTTCGTCCTTATTTTCTTCTGTGATACAGAAGAGCCTGTTTCATTTCTCTAGGTCTCATGCTTTCCACCCACTCTCAGTGTAAGTGGGATGGTCTCAAGATTCATGAAACATTTGCAAAATTCCTGGAATCTCAAACCAGGAAGATTCTATGCAAGTCTAAAGGACAAAGATAAGGACGACATGCAAAAGAAAATGACTCTCAAAATCAGCTATTGAATGTTTTGCTTTCATTGTAAAAAGTAGTGTGCTGCAATTGCATTTTGTCTCAATGTGCTACTTGGATGACAATTTTCAATTTAGACCATTTTGAATCAGGGTTTTCAATTTAGACCACTACTGGGGTTTTGAATCATATAATTTAGCAACTTTAGGTTTAAAAGATCATATTTTAAATAAAGATATAAAAATAAAATTATAAATTTTATTCTAAAGTTCTAAAATTCTAAATTCTATTCTAAATTTCTAAAATTCTAATTCCATTCTAAAATTCTAAGATTCTAAGATTCTAAATTTCTAAAATTCTAAATTCTAAAATTCTAAATTCCATTTAAATTCTAAAATTCTAAATTCCAAATAAATTATAAGATTCTAAATTCTAAAAAAAAAAAAGATTCTAAATTCTGTTCCAAAATTCTAAAATTCTAAATTTCTAAATCCCATTCAAAAATTCTAAAATTTCCAAAAATTCTAAAACTATTCTAAAATTCTAAATTTCTAAAATTCTAAATTCTCTTCTAAAATTCTAAATTTCATTTAAAATTCTAAAATCCTAAATTCCAAATTATAAAATTCTAAAACTCTAAATTTTAAATCCCATGCTAAAATTCTAAATTATAAAATTCTAAGAGTCTAAAGTTTAAATTTCTAAAATTCTAAATTCTATTTTAAAATTCTAAATTTAAAGGGGCTGGGGTGATTCCTTGCATGCATCTAACCTAGGACAGACCATGTTCAATCCCCCAGTGTCCCATATGGTCCCCCAAGCAAGGAGCGATTTCTGAATGCATAGCCAGGAGTAACCCCTGAGTGTCACTGAGTGTGGCCCAAAAAACAAAACAAAACAAACAAACAAAAAAGGTAAAATTCTAAATTTCTAAAATTCTAAATTCTAGTCTAAAATTCTTTTTCTTAACTTGCCCTTTTTTATTTTAATATCTTTATTTAAACACTGTGATAACAAATATGATTGTAGTTGGGTTTTAGTCATGTAAAAAACACTCCCCTTCACCAGTGCAACATTCCCATCACCAATGTCCCAAATCTCCCTCCTCCCCACCGAACCCCTGTACTCTAGACAGGCTTTCTACTTCCCTCATTCATTCACATTGTTAGGATAGTTCTCAACGTAGTTATTTCTCTAACAGCACTCATCAATCTTTGTGGTGAGCTTCATGTCATGAGCTGGACCTTCCAGCCCTCCTCTCTTTTGTCTCTGAGAATTATTGCAAATTATTGCAAAAATGTTTCATTTTTAAAAAATTTTAAAATATTTGAATTTTTAAAAAATGTCATACTATTCAACTATTGAAAGTTTTTCATAAGAAAAATGCCAGAGTAACAACAAAAGCTCCAGTATATCTAGAAGTGGCTTTTTTTGGGGGGGTTTGTTTTTTATTTTTGTTTTTAATTAGGATCTTTTGCCTTTCATAGGTTAAACATAAGTCAAGCTCCCTCTGTTTTCTAACTAAGTCATAGATAGAGGCACCTGCAGATATTTGAAAACATGTTGGTTTGGACAGTGAAATTAGATGATCATCAAAAATTTAGGAGAAAATTTTCTTTTATTTGTTTATTTTTAGAATATTATACCTGGTTTTACTCAGGACTTACTCCTGACTCTGTGCTGGCGGATTTCTTCTAATGGGGCTGGAAGGAATCACGTGATGCCAGAGATAAATCCTGGGTCAGCTGTGTGCAAGACAAGTGTCTTAACTGCTGTACTATTGCTGTGTACCTGAGGAACAATGTTTGACTGAATCCCACACTTAAAATCTATGAGGTTGAATGAAACAGAGTCCAGGAGTGTGAATGTTGAACATGGTAAAGAACCAAAGCTATATTTCTATTCAGCATTTGGTTGATTTTGACCAATAAAGAATTTAATGTTGGGTGTGTGTTTGGAATAGAGCTTTAAAACAGTTCTATTTACTGCTGGAGTCATGTGAATCATAGCTTAACCTCCTTATGAAATGGATATCTCAGTTACAGTATTTGTGATTGTGATAGATTAACCTTGAAGTTAAAAGCTCAAGTTAGAAGCTCTAATACTGAATCTGTCATTGACACTTCTTATAAGCATAGGTCTTGTACAAAATATGATCACTGTCATGTAAAACACATTTTATATTCTCATCTCTTTAATTTAATTTCAGCAGATTTCTTGACTGTGATCATACTCAAATGTGGAAAACACAGAGCAGTTGTCATGCAGCATGTTGACAGGCCTGAGTCCCAGGGATCTGAGTATGTTGCTGATTTTCATTAGCTGTTCTGGAACACAAGATCCAGCACCAAGCAAATGTATGACTGGACTGTTCTTTGCCCACAAGACTGTATGGGTCAGTTTACAGGAACAAGTCTTTATCTGCGGGGATATTCTCCCCAGTTTCAGTTATGGGAAGGCTCTATCAAACCTTGTCACTAATATGTGTTTTATAGCTTACAAAAGCTGCTGCAAGCTCTTTTCCTGGAGCTTGAAAATCGCTAAGCATGATTCCCTCATCTTGGACCAGGTGATAGATTGTTGAGGTAAGTGTAAAGAACTGGACCGTATTTTGCAGTGCTTTGTGCAAATCCAAACTGTAGTCAATTCTATTATCTTTTTACACACAGTAGATTATTCTTTCCTAATGTGCTCCACGGATCTGATTTGGCCACATATCTTATCACTTGAGAAGGGACTTGGCCAGTAGTCATCTTTCCTGCCTTCTTGATAGGCATAATTTAGTTTTGACTGCTGTGACTGGTTTTATAATAGGGTTTTGCTGTGTGGAGTTCATGACATGCCTGTAACCTTAGACTTTTCCAGCCTTTAATAAATAATTTATGTTTCTTGCAGGACACGTGATTTCTTCCAAGAAGGAGGCATTGTTTCTACTTATGACTATAAATCAGGCATTGTTATTAGCTGGAAAATTATGAAAAGCAGAGATGAGGGGCCAGAGCAATAACAAAGCAGACAGAACATTTGCCTTGCACATGCCCAACCTGAGTTCCATCCCTGGCATCCCTCATGGTCCCCCAAACCTACGAGCAGTGATTTCTGAGCATGGAGCCAAGAGTAACTCCTGAGTGCCACTGGATGTGACCCCAAAACAAAATAGAAAAGCAGAGATAACTTTCAGCTTTTGGTTTGGTAGTTTTAAGATAGGAACAAACTACTGGAGCAGGGATATCCCAGTGACCTTCAGGTTTTAGATCTTTACTGTGGTTACTCCTATTTGCTTTTTGAAATAAACAAAAGCCACTATGTGAAACCGCATGCTACATGACACATGACACTTCCAGTGTTTTAATAAATATTAGAAAAAATAGAATCTAAAAGATCAGACCACTAAATAATGACACCAAGTTAAATATTATAATATAGCCACTGTGTAGCCTATGTCTTATTGCAAAGTCTCCACTTTGGATATCATTTACTTATTTTTTTCTCTTTTCTTTTCTCTTGATGGCAAATTTGACATGTTCAGTGTTTAGCAGACATATTTCTGCATGATGGTCTAGTTTTCTCAGACATAATCTCAGCTTCTGAGATCAGATATAATTTCTAGCTATTATACTAATTATAGGCAGTGTTTTGAGAAATGCTGATCAACTTTTCAAAGTAACAGAGCATCACATGATACTTGAACTCTTGCCCTGAATCTGCTGTTTCATTTTTGAAAGACTTTAAGAATGTTAAGGAGGGGCTGGAGCGGTGGTACAAGCTGTAGGGCATTTGCCTTGCACGTGCTAACCTAGGACGAACACCAGTTGGATTCCCTGGCATCCCATAGGGTCCCTCAAGCCAGGAGCAATTCCTGAGCATCACCAAGGGTGGCCCAAAAACCAAAAAAAAGAAAAAAAGTATGTTAAGGAGTTTCTTTATATTACTATCTGAACGGCACTGTGCTCTATTGCACTGAACTGTGAAACTCCTTTGTTTTACTTTCATGCACATAAACCCAAGTAGCTGTATGTGGCTTGTAAAGCACAGGTATCAGGAGGACCCAGGTGGCAGCTTCAGCAAACACTGGAATTAAATGGGTTTGTTTAAAAGCAGGAGTTTGTACCCAGAAAGAGTATTAATATGCTTGCAATATTTTCCTTAAACTGTGTGTACACTGGGTTGGTAGCCATTTTAGCTTGAGAGAGAGATTCCTCGCATTGGTTGTCCCTCTTATGACAGACACTGATTTAGAAAAAAATAGTAGTGGGCCTGGAGAGATAGCACAGCGCGTTTGCCTTGCAAGCAGCGATCCAGGACCAAAGGTGGTTGGTTTGAATCCTGGTGTCCCATAAGGTCTCCCATGCCTGCCAAGAGCTATTTCTGAGCAGACAGCCAGGAGGAACCCCTGAGCACTGCCGGGTGTGGCCCAAAAACAAAAAGAAAAAATAGTAGGCAGTACTTTTAATTTCTTATCTAGTGTGGACTTTAGAACCAGATGGAGGCATTTTGGTGGCCTTTAAGATAGGCCCAAAGGCTATAATGTGAGGGCCAGTTGTCGGCACTAAGGTCTGATTAGATTGGTCACCATGTAGTCATTTTCAAACTCTACTTACTTAAATTTCTGCTGGGAGGGAAGGCATAATAACCAGGGCTTAAATGGTTGCCTAGCAACTAACTGATTGCCTGGAGGTGATGGTGGACCAAGGGCTATGTGGGACCGGGGAGACAGTATTTGGAAGGAGATAATGGCCAAAATAAAATGAAAAATCTGCACTTGCTGAAGTTCAGAGAACCCATTTATGAGGGAATAGATGGAGATGAGGGCGGACAACTGAACAGAAACAGAGACTGAGGATCATTCTAAAGGATTTAGATTTTTTAGCTCTCAGGAAAATGGAGCCATTGGCGTGTTTTGAGGGCAGAAATTCTATGATCATATAAAATAACATTGAAAAAGAATGCCTTCACTCCAGGAAGGCTGATGTTACATAAGTAAGGATGGGGAGGGTAGGATGTTTAATTGTTTAAGGGGGAAATACTTGGGTTGTGGAACTTCAAACAAGGGTTGAGAGATGGAGGAGAAAGGAAGAGGAGAAGGTAGAGGGTTTAGTAACCAAATTGGAATTGACATTCATTCATTCCTGGTTTTATGACTTGTACAACTGAATTAAATAAGGCCTAGAATGCAGCAAGAGGGACAAATCTGTAAGGAAAGGTTATGTGTTGTGTTTGGAATGTTAGATGAGGGTTCTGTGAGTTCTCATTGGGAGCAATGAGATGAAACCCATTTGAAGTGGAATCCAAGCCACTGAATAAAGTCATCCAGGTAGTGGCTCATGAAGACTAGAATCGAACTCTGAGAAAATGCAAATGAAGGATAGCTGAGAAGAAGACAGACTCTCAAAGACAGTGCTTTGAGAAGATGGAGGTAGACTCAAGAACAACTAATGCTATAAAAGTCAGGAGAGGGGAGAATTCCAAGGAGCTTTTCAAGATTGGTCACAGATGAAAGAAATCCAGGAATGTATTTGTAGAGTCATTAGCACTGCTTTAAACTCGCAAAGCAGCAATGCAGAAAAGAAACAAGCTACATCTCAGCAGGTTTGGGAAGCTCCATAAAGGAAAGGAATATAGAGCATTTTTGCAAGAAGTTTAGCTGGGGAACGATGCTGGCAACAAGGGGTTCAGGGAGTCAAGGAGGGAAATTCTCTTAGTGTGATAAGAAGAAATACAAAATGTTAGAAAAGTGATCTGAGAGAATGTCTCTCTGTACCTTAGATCTGTCTGGAGCCATTCGTGCTAAAGCTAACAGGTGGTTTCTCTCCCTCATCCTTTTTCTAGGTCTCTTCTCCAAGCCTCTGCTAAACACCCAGTGGTTTCCTACCCAGGCTCCAGCTCCAGGAATGTTTCTAGCTCTTTCTTCAACAAAGCTTACCCAATGTTGTGAGTATGCCAGTTTCACTACCATAAGTAGTTTCCCCTCCCAAGGTCTTATGCACAACCTCAGAGAAATGGGCTTTAATTCTATTTCCTCTAGCTTTTTCTCCATGGAGTCAGCCATCTCAGGTCAGGGAACAAATAGCTCCCCAAAGCTCTCCAATGACTGGTCAGGGGTTGAAGTGGGATGCTTAGAATCAAATATACCCTCTCTCCGATATACAGGATTCTGAGACAGGGCAATAATGGAGAACACTTGTGAAGGAATAATGTCTCAGGTAACAAGCAATCTACTTTCAATGGTCTGTGGGATTTTTTTTTAAAGAATCCTTAAAATTATTGTGCTCCCTGACAATAAACCTGACCTGCTCGAGTGAATTTTGCTCACTTGCAACCCACAACTTCTAAGAGTGGACACTTAATTTCTCTAGCCTGCTAGGCTGCGGGGTGGTGGCTTGGCTTCAGGCTAGAGGATGGCTGAATATAGCTGCAGATGCAAGTTTTGGTCAGCTGCTTGTTTCTTCCCCTTTCTCTTGGTACAGCAGGACTCTGAAACTAGCTGGAGACAAGCACAAACCAAACCACTTTTATTCATTACACTCATGATATCCAAGAGCATCCATTAGCCAAAGTAAGATAGCCATGTCAAAAGCTAAGATCAGAGATACACACTACATAAAATATGGGACATTTTTTTCCCCAGAGGTTTAGTGAAGTGTCAAAGCAGTAATTTTCATTACCTCAGACATTTCTCAAAGACTCAAAGAGGTAAAGAAATGTACTCAGCAGCATTTTCTTTTTTTAGGTCATACCTGACTGGGCTCAGGACTTATTCTTGGCCCTGTGATAGGTTCATTCTTTGGTTCTCGGAGACCTCGTGCAATGCTGCCTGCATGCAAGAAAGTGCCTTAACCATTACACGTCTCAGTGGCCTCACTTATTAGCGTCTTTAAGGAGCCCTTCTAAGACTTCTCATACTTCTAGATCAACTTCATTGAGCAGAAACTTTTCATGTGGCTCATCCTGCCTGCAATGGAAGCTAAGAAATAGGTTTTATTAGGGATCTGTTACACTAGCAATCCAGGGGGCTAAGGGTGGAGATATGGGAGACATGTTGGGAACTATGGCAGAGGGAGGTCAACACTGGTGTTGGGAATGGCCCTAATTCACTGTCACTGTGTGCCTTACAGTCAACTGTGAAAGACTTGCGACATAGGTCTCAATAAAAATTATAAAACAAAAATGAAAATGAAGAAATAGGTTTTTTTTTTAATGTGAGGTAGTTCTTTTGTGGAGATAAAAATTGGAATCTGAACAAGAGATAGAACAGCATTTAGGAGGCATGTATATGACCATGTACTTGATTCCTGGCACTAACTGGTCTCCTGAACATGGCCCCTAAACATCCTTGGATATGACCCTTCAGCACTGCAAGACTGGAGCATAAGGAACAACACATCTCAGACACTTATTCTAAATGTTGCCAGGCCGGTTGACTCTGGATATCTGGCGGGGCTTATGGACCACCTGAGCACTGTTACTAGGCCAGAAAGGGAGATGAATGTATTGAGCAGGCGATTAATTTTTTCCAGGTGCTTCTACATAGCTTCATATTTACTCCTCACTGCTGTGATGAAATTCGGTTATCAAATCAAGATATTCATTGTATTCACACTGTCTCTAATAAACATTTTTTGGGGGCACACCCTGAGGCTTATTTCATGTGCTGTGTCAACTGGAACCTTTATGGGCCACATGCAAGGCAAATGCCGTAGCCAGGTGCTATTTCTCCAGATCTCTATAGCCATATTTAAATGACAATCAACTAGTAAGTAATGAAATACTTATCTGCGCCTCAAAGGGAATAAAGATTCCTAGGATACAAAAGCCACTCAGAATTGGAGAAACTTTCGTTGATCTTTTGAATTGTTTTTTTGGGTTTCTACTTCATTGATTTCTGCTCTAAGCTTTGATATTTCCTTCTGCCTACCTATTTTGAGTTCATTTTGTTGATCATTTTCTAATTTTATAAGCTGTGTCATTAAGCTATTTATGTAGGCCCCTTCTTCCTTCCCGATGTGTGCTTGCAAGACTATAAAATTTCCCATTAGTACCACTTTTGCTGTATCCCATAAATTCTGATAATATGTATTTTCATTGGCATTTGTATCCAGGAATCTTTTGACTTCCTCTTTTATTTCATCCCTGACTCACTGGTTGTTCAGTCGTGAGCTGTTTAATTTCCAGGTGTTTAAGTTTTTCTTCTGTGTCCCTTTGTAGTTCACTTCTAATTCCAGTGCATTGTGTTCTGAGAAGGTAGACTCTATGATTTCTGTCCTCTTAATTTTATGGAGGTATGTTTTATGAGCTAGCATGTAGTCTATCCTGGAGAATGAGCCATGTGCATTGAAGAAGATTGTGTATCCAGTTTTCTGAGGATGGAGTGCCCTATATATATTCACTTTCTTCCATTTCTCCTTTCAGAACTAGTATATGCCTCTTAGGTTTCATCTTGGTGACCAATCAAGGGGTGACAGGGCAATGTTGAGGTCTCTCACTATTGTTGCATTACTTTTGATGACTTCTTTTGTATTTGTCAATAATTTTTCAAATATTTTGCTGGTCCCTCATTGGGTGTGTGTATACATATGTTTAGAAGTGATTTCTTCCTGTGTAAATATCCTTTGATTAATATGAAATGTCCATATTTGTCCCTTATAATTTTTCTAAGTCTAAAGTTTGTGTTATCTGATATAAATATGGCCACTCCAGCTTTTTAAGGGAGATGTTTGCTTGGATGATTGTCCTCTTACCTTTGATTTTGAATCTGTGTTTGTTCTGACTATTCATTTAGTCCATTGATGTTGAGAGAGATAATTGTTATGGGATTACTGTTATCTTTGTGTAGAAGTTTGGTGTGTCTTGTCTTAAAGTAGACCTTCCAGTTTTTCTTTTAAGGCTGGTTTGAGGTCTGTAAATTTTATGAGCTATTGTTTATCTGTGAAGCTATGAATACTTCCTTCAAACCTGAATGTGAGTCTGGCTGTGTGTAATATTTTAGGTGAATTTCATGGAGGTGTTCTTTTGTTGTTGTTGTTGTTGTTGTTTTGGGGGGTTTGGGCCACACCTAATGACACTCAGGTGTTACTCCTGGCTGTGCACTCAAAAATTGCTCCTGGTTGGGACACCAGGGGATAGAACCTAGGCTAGTGCGTGCAAAGCAAATGCCTTTCCGCTTGCTCCACTGCTCTGGCTCCTCATTGAGTTTTGTCACTAAATCCCACCACTGCCTCCTGGACTTGAGAGTTTCTTGTGACAGCTCTGCTGTTCGTAAGCATGTTGCTCTCAGTATTCTATTCCTATCTGTGGGATTCATCATTGTGACTAGGGTGTGTCTTGGGATGCTTTTCTTCAAGTCTCTTTTATTTTTTATTTTATTTTATTGGTTTTTGGGCCACACCCGGTGGTGCTCAGGGGTTACTCCTGGCTGTCTGCTCAGAAATAGCTCCTGGCAGGCACAGGGGACCATATGGGACACCGGGATTCGAACCAGCCACCTTTGGTCCTGGATCGGCTGCTTGCAAGGCAAACGCCGCTGTGCTATCTCTCCGGGCCCTCCAGTCTCTTTTAGATGGTACTCTTCGGGCATGCAGAATTTGATTGCATGCAGTCTTTAGCTCTGGGAATTTCTCTGCAATGATGTTCTTCACTGTTGATTCTTCCTGGGTATTTTTTTCCTGGGGTTCTGGGACTCCAATGATTCTTATGTTGTTTCTGTTGAACTTATCAAAGACTTCTATTTTCATCTGTTCACATTCTTTTTTTTTTCCCCATTGTCTGATCAATTTTTTAGGACTTATTTTCCATTCTCTTTTGTTGTATGGAGTTGTTAAGCACCTCATCTTCCAGCTCACTGATTTGGTCCTCAGTTACTCTGTTGGAGAGCTTTCCAGTGATGTTTCATTTCACCTACTGCATTTTTCAGTCTTGCAATTTCAGTTTGGAGTTTTCTTATTTATGTTTTTATATCCTCTTGATTCTTATTTGTGGTCCTAGCTCGATCTATGCTTTCTTTGGGTTCTCTGACCCTCCTCCATATTTCTATTCTAAACTTCTTATCTGGGAGATTAAATAGGTGGTTGGCAGTTTTTGGGTCATCAGAGCTGCCATCTTCATTCTCTATGCATGGTGTTGGCCTACTCTACATTGTTTCCCCATTATTGCATCTGTAGTGTGATGTTTTCTGTGTGTTGTACTAGGGTTCATTGACTAGGGGATGTGCTCAGGCATGGAGTGAAGTGGAGCAGCTGTGCTCCTTTGGCTCCACCCTCCTTGAATGTTGCCAGCTCACCTCTGATTCTGTAGTTTCAGCAGATGCTTCTGGGTTTTATTGGTCTCAAAAGCCACAGCAGAAGGTCAGACTGCAGCTGTTTGTAATGGCATTCAGTGGCAATCAGGCTGCATCCTCCTTATTTATTTATTTTTTTTTGGTTTTTGGTTTTTGGGTCACACCAGGCAGCGCTCAGGGGTCACTCCTGGCCCACGCTCAGAAATCACTCCTGGCAGGCTTGGGGGACCATATAGGATGCCAGGATTTGAACTTCCTTCTGCATGCAAGGCAAATGCCTTACCTCCATGCTATCTCTGTGGCCTCTCCTTATTTATTCTTAAAGTGTAAATGATAGTATTAGAAAGAGTGTCTGGAAAAGTCTTAAAGCTTTTAAGGTCTGGTGAAATAGTTTTTTAGGTAAGGTGCTTGACTTGCAGTAGGAAGAACCAAGTTCAATTCCTAGCCTCACTTATGGTCTCCCAGACCACATTCAAGAACCCCTGAGTACTGACGAATGTCACTCACCCACCTTCCCCATCAAAGGGCAAGCATTCTAATAGTGAGGGACACTAACCCCAAGATTAATTTTCAAATAAGCCCTTTCACTGAACTTTTGCTTCATAGTCATCTTGTCCAAGAGGCTTTTCCTCTCTTTGCACTTTAAATAACAACGGTCCTCTTTCTCCAGTGATGTATGCACGCTGCTATTCATTGCAGCACACAATACAATAGCTAAGACTTGGAATCACCCTAGATACCCAAGAAGAGATGAGTAGATCATGAACATGTGGTACATATATACAATGGAATACTACATAGCTGTAAGGAATGATGTAGTAATGCAATTTGTAGCAATATGGATGGAACTGGAAGTTATGTTAAATGAAGTTAGCCAGGAGAAGAATAAATACAGAATGGTTTATATGTGGTATTTAGAATAACTGCAGGAAGAAATGAAATGGTACAAATGGGAGTTGTCTTGAACATCCTTGGCCCAGAGTTTAATGGAAAGGAAAGAAACTGTGTGGAGGAGAAGAAGCACAAATATGAAAGATGATATTCAGGGGCCAAGTGGTCTCAGGTGCATTGGTGGAAGGAAAAAAAAAAAGAAGAAGTAAATATCCAAGCCAAAGGCAACAACAATGGAATCATGAGATTCAAATTCTAACAATCTAAACTTTAAATGAGCTTTTTTTGTTTGGTTGGTTTTTTGGACCACACCCGGTGATATTCGGGGATTACTCCTGGCTATATGCTGAGAAATCGCCCCTGGCTTAGGGGACCATATGGGACACCGGGGTCCATCCTAGGCTAGCGCCAGCAAGGCAGATGCCTTACCGCTCTGTGCCACTGCTCTTAAATGGTTCCTTAAATGGTCTTTTTTCCTGGCAGGCTGGGAGGGGGCATGGTGGTGGTGGTTGGGATACACTTGGGGCACATTGGGGGAGAGGTAGATACTGGTGGCAGGCTTGGGCCTGATTCACTGTATATCTGAAACCCATCTATGAAAGACTTTGAAAATCACAATGGTTTCAATAAAAAAAAAAACAAAATAAAAAATAAGGGAAGTAGAAATGGAACAAAAACAAAACAACACTCCTGTTTCTCATTCCTGGCTTCATTTTCCACCTCCCTCCAACACTTTTATTGGTGTTTGGGCCACACACAGTGGCAGGCTTGGTGGGGGGGACCATAGGGGTGGGATGCCAGGGATCTAAGCCGGCTGGGCTGCCTGCCAGGCAAAAGGCCTAAAAGAAACTTTGCTACACAAGGCAAAGGCTTCAAGAGGCACTGGTGGTGGTGGTGGTGGTGGTGGTGGTGGTGGTGGTGGTGGTGGAGAGGAAAGAGCTGCAAAGCTGGATGGAGAGGTGGATGATTGCTTGGAAACATGGAAGGAAGGTGGCTGGGTTCTCAGGTGAACCCGAAGAAGAGGCATCACCCTTCCCTTGCTTGGCAGGGGGGGGCCTTGCTGGGGTGCTGGGCCTGAGCTGCAGCCTGGAGGCAAGGCCAGCAGGAGGACCACTCTGGACGGGGGCGTTTAGGGATGCTTGGGGGGAAGGATGAAGGAAGAAGATGCTGCTTCTGCCAGCCAGGAGTGGGCCTGCCCTGGGGGGACATTCAGAGTCCTCGGAGGTCCGGGGCAGGTCTGTGGCCTGCGGGAAGGCGAGAGGGAGCGGAGCTGGGCTGGAACCCCCCTGGGTGCTGCAGGGCGCCAAGTCGGGGTTCCACCGCGCCCGCCCTCCCTCCCCGCCTCCAGGGACTCGAGGCGCACCCGGCGGGGCGGAGCGAGGCGAGGCGGGGCGGTTGTCAAGCCCGCGCCCCCGGTCGATCTCCGGCTGGCCAGGAGGGAGGTGCCGTCGAGGCCGGGCCCCGCCGCGCCCCGAACCCGCACCCGCGCCCGCACCATGCCCGCGGCCGCGCCGGCCCTGCGACCGCCGGCCCCGGCCAGGCTCAGCCCCGTCGGCCCCGCGCGCGGCGCCCCGGGTGAGTGAAGGAGCGAGCGCGATCGAGAGGGAGGGAAGGAGAGAGAGAGAGAGATCCAGAGAGAAACCCAGAGAGAGACCGAGAGAGAGAAATAGAGAGAGATCCAGAGAGAGAGAGTGAGAGAGAGAGAGAGAGAGACACACAGAGAGAGAGAGATCCAGAGAGAGAGAGAGAGAGAGACCCAGAGAGAGACCCAGAGAGACCCAGAGAGATCCAGAGAGAGAGAGAGAGAGAGACCCAGAGAGAGAGAGACCCAGAGAGAGAGAGAGACCCAGAGAGAGAGAGAGACCCAGAGAGAGAGAGAGACCCAGAGAGAGAGAGACCCAGAGAGAGACCCAGAGAGAGACCCAGAGAGAGACCCAGAGAGAGAGAGATCCAGAGAGAGAGACCCAGAGAGATCCAGAGAGAGAGAGAGACAGATCCAGAGAGAGGGAGATCCAGAGAGAGAGAGAGAGAGATCCAGAGAGAGACCCAGAGAGAGACCCAGAGAGAGAGAGATCCAGAGAGAGAGAGAGAGACCCAGAGAGATCCAGAGAGAGAGATCCAGAGAGAGAGAGATCCAGAGAGAGAGAGAGAGAGATCCAGAGAGAGAGAGATCCAGAGAGAGAGAGATCCAGAGAGAGAGAGACCCAGAGAGAGAGAGATCCAGAGAGAGAGAGATCCAGAGAGAGAGAGAGATCCAGAGAGAGAGACCCAGAGAGAGATCCAGAGAGAGAGAGAGATCCAGAGAGAGAGAGACCGAGAGAGAAAAAGAGAGAAGAGAGGAGAGAGAGAGAGACTGAGAGAAGAGAGGAGAGAGAGACTGAGAGAAGAGAGGAGAGAGAGAGAGAGAGAGAGAGAGAGTTTGACCCAGAGAGAGTAAGGGAGAAAAACCCAGAGAGACAGAGAGACAGAGAAACCCAGAGAGAAAGAGATCCAGAGAGAGACCCAGAAAGAGAGAGAGAGAGAGAGAGAGAGAGAGAGATCCAGAGAGAGAGATCCAGAAAGAGACAGACAGACTGACAGAGACCCAGCAGCTAAAGCCCCATCATCCCTCCTGGGGACATGGTCCAGTTGGGGGCCCAGTTGCTCTCATGCTGGTGCTCACAAGTCGTGGTCGGAGTCTTGGGTCCGCACTCTCCCGAATTCCAACCCGCGCCCCACTTCCACCCACCCCTAGAGAACCCCTGCAAAAGCCTAGCCTGGGCCCTTGCAAGGGGTCAAGGGGCTCCCCAGTCCTCTGGTTCTCTGGGTCGGGTCGCACCAGTGCTAAGTCCATACCCACCTCTGGCTTCAGGGCAGGAGCTGAGGGGTGCAGAGGACAGTTGCTCTGTGCTGGGCAGACTTTTTTTTTTTTGGGGGGGGGGCTTTTAGTATATCAGGAGCTGTTCTAGGGGACAAAGCGCAGGGGACCAAGTTGTTGACTGTCCCCGGCTGCACTCACCCCTCCTCACCCAGCTGGCTTGCCACCACCAAGTCATGTCTGCTTAGGGATTGCGCCTGGCTCCCTGAAGTTGGTCCCTGTTTACTTAGAGATCTTCCCCCTTGGGGCTCACAATCCAGATCGCTAGGAATTGAGGTGCAGATTGTCCTTAAAGGGGACACTCTAAGAAGCTAGAAAAAAAGGAGAGGGCAGCCCTCTCCACTATAGAAGAGAGGAGAACACAAACTGGGGGTGGGTGGGTAGGGAAGTAGTAGAAACCCTTTCTGAAAGAGGCTTTGCCAACCATTCCCTGTGACTTGAAAGGTCTTTCTTTGGAGCATTTTCTTTTATTGGGGAGCTAAATGAAGAGTAGGAAGGAGAGAGCTGCCTACAGCCAGGCTAGGTGAGGAAAGGACACAGAAAAGAGAATGCAGGACCAATGAAAGGCTCCCAGGGTCCCTCTTTCTTTTTGCACTTGTGTCTTTCTCTCCAACATGCAATTCGCTCTCTCTTGGAGGACAAACCTTCAGAATCTGGAGCTGAGAGCGGGGCCGCCTGGGATCGCATCTTCCCCGTGACTGAGGGTCACTGGACAGAGTATAAATAGTCCAGTTCCCATGCCCTTGACGAGGAGGACACTCCAGGCAGGAGATTTGTCGTCTTCTGAGATCCACCTGGTGGCAGGGCACATTGACCTCCGTTGCTCCTTGCTTGCCAAGTTTCTCCTCTTTGATTTTTCTCTTCATATTTTATTTTAAAGCACTTTTTTTTTTTGGGAGGGTAGTTTCCGGGCCACACCTTGGTGGTACTTGAAGCTTACTCTTAGTTCAGTGCTCCAGGGTCAATCATGTCAACACGGGAGAGATCATCCGGGACTGGGATGAACTCAGGGCCCTTGCATACAGACTATGCATTCCGGCCTATTCCATCTCTTCAGCTAATTGTTGCTCTGTGGGTATTGTTAGGAGCAGCTTCCTCACCTGCTCCCAGAGGTTTTCCTAAAAAAAAATCTCCTTCTTGGGCCCGGAGAGATAGCACAGCAGTGTTTGCCTTGCAAGCAGCCAATCCAGGACCAAAGGTGGTTGGTTCGAATCCCAGCATCCCATATGGTCCACCGAGCCTGCCAGGAGCGATTTCTGAGCAGACAGCCAGGAGGAACCCCTGAGCACCGCTGGGTGTGACCCCAAAAAAAAAATCTCCTTCTTGTTGGAACCATTGTTTTCCTTTCTGGTTCTGACACCTTCTGGGCCTGGGATGGACATGGATGGGGCTTTTACTGCAGGTGTAGGGTTAGGAAGCAGGATTTGGGCCATCCTTTGGGGACCTGGGGCATGCACACAGTTATATGAAGAAGGGGTGCTGTGGTTCTTTGATGTCTCAGGGAGCAAAACCAGGCAAGAGATTTGCTGACATGGTTCAGCGTCTCATTTCTTGAATTCTTTCTCATTGGAGAGAAATTCACCTTCCTTATCTTCCCTAGGTTTTGCTCACCAATGGCTGGCTTTCAGCTTTTCTCTGGAGGAGCTGGCTAAATCTTTTAGCTTTGTCTGACTGTCGATAAAGGGAAGCAGGACACTGTCTTGGCCAGGGGAACCAGGACTGCTGGCTTGCAGGGGGTGTGTGTTTAGGCAAAGTTGTCTGGGCTTTCCCAATCTGACTCTAGGCTGTGGTGTGGGTGCTTGAAAGGGTTTCATTTATCTGAGACTCCTGCCTGACAATGTCTTCCTTTCCTTAAGTTCAGGGGACTCATTGGAGCTAATATGTAGAGTGACTTCCACCTTTACCTTTTCTTGTTTGCCTGTTTTTTGTTTTTGGCTCGAGTGCTGTGCTTAGTTTTTTGTACCATCCCCTTTGGTACCCAACAGGGGCTTCCTGGGCCTGTTTCCGAGAAACTTGTTGTGTCTAGTGGTGTTTATTTTTCTCTCCAGGACATTGAATTAGTGTCATTTGGATGATGCCAGCAGCTCCATTATCCTTCCTTCTGTGCCTGCTGCTTCTGACCTGCTGGAGATTGTTCTGGCAACATTTTGCATAATTAAACCCATACTTTTTTTTTTTTTTTTTTTTTTTTGGTTTTCCTTTTACATGTTTGGAGAAAGGGAAAATGAAAGGAAAAAAAAATCATAGCTGGTTTTGAGGTAGGAACTATCATAGTATAAGATGACTACACTTGGTGATTCTCTGGGTTTACTACTGACTCATTGGGCTCAGGGGTTACTCCTGGGACTGCTGGGGAACCATATGTGATGCCAAGGATCTAACCAGGCTCAGCTGCCTGGAAGGTAGATTTCTTATTTGTGACTTTTTCTCTAGCCCATGTGGTTCAGTTTTTAAGAGCACTGGTAATACAACTTTCCACTATATTGTGTTTTTTTTTTTTTACCCCCCCCAACCGCCTCCCACTTTTTTTTTTCTATTTTGGATAGAGATGCTCAAAAGCCTCTGGGGAGTGAGCAAGTCTGGGGCAGGTTAAATGATCTCAAGGTAGTTACTTAAAAGGGCAAGTGGAAACTTCGGCGCTTTGGGAAAGCCGAGTGTGAAGAACATGAAAACATTCAGATAAATTGAAGTGCTACAAGCGGAAAACAAATCCCTGAAGTTTCTAGAGAGAACTCGTAAAGTTTGAGGTATTCAACACATTTAGAAATGTGGGCTAGGCGCTGGAGCAGTGGTGGAGTGGGAGGACATTTGCCTTGCAAGTGGCTGACCTAGGATGGACCAGGATTTGATCCCCTAGTGTCCCATATGGTCCCCCAAGCCAGGAGCGATTTCTGAGCGCAGAGCCAGGAGTAACCCCTGAGCATCACCGGGTGTGGCCCAAAAACCAAATAAATAAATGTGGGCTAGCCTGTCCCCTTGGAATGATTATTAACTTCATGTATCAGCCAATGGGAGTGATCTGAGCACACCTCTAAAAGTGGCTTTTGCTTTGTGTCTTCCTATCTAGACAAGTTTCTCCTTGATTCCTGGCCTCCCTTTAAGGCATCTACGTAAGTTTAGCTCACCAGGTAGCATGTGGTTCCGGGAGCCCCACTCCAACGCTGTGGCAGCCTGAGCGTTTTTATCATGGGGTCCCCTCAAAAGAGATGAGTGGGTTGGCAGAGATAATAGAGTATGTAGGTTGCATGTGGCCAACCTAGGGTCCATCTCCTGCACTCGATATGGTACCCTGAGCAATGCCAGGAGTAATATCTGAGTGAAAAAACAGGAGTAACCTGAGCATCTCTGAGCATCCCCCCAAAAAACAACAACCAAAAAAGGGGAGCATTTTTCTCTTTGGGGGGAATTTGGGGGGCTATTGGGCCACACCCAATGGTACTCAGGACTTACTCCTGGGTCTATGTTCAGGGATCCCTCTTGGTAGTGCTCAGGGGACTCTATAGGGTGGTGGGATTGAATTCGGGGTGGCCACATGCAAGGCAAATGCCCTGCCCATTGCACTAGCATGTTTTCTTTTTCTTTTTTTAATTTTGTTTTATTGAAACAATTGTGATGTACAGAGTTCTTCATAGTTGAATTTCAGATAGACAATGAGTCAGGGCCCTTCTCACCACCAGTATCTCACTTGTTTTCTAATGGCCATTTATGCACCCACACACAGGTTGGTGACCCCTATCTCAGGGGCTGATCGGTTAGAAGGGCAGATCTCTTTTTTTATTCTGAGTTTTTTGAGTATGTCATCCAGAAATGGGAAGACAGAAACAGGTAGTTCAGGCGAGTTCCAATGCTCTGTGGGGTTCAAGTTGCTTCACAGCCAGAATTCCCATATCTATATCAGAGACAGCAGAATCTCCCTGTCTCCCCATTATGTTCCCTCCCCCCATTTTTGGCAGGTACTGTTCCACTCCATCATCCCTGAGCCCTCACCATGGTTATTCCTGCTGGGTTCCCTGTAGCTCACTCTGGCTGCAGTGCCAAGTTGGCCACTTGTCGGAGGAAATCCAGAAATGTTGGGGTGTCCATGTACCAGAAAAGCAGCCTTCATTATTGGTGGGGGATGGCACCATTTCATTGACCCCATGGTGAGAAATTCTCCCCATTCTCTCTCTCGCAGGCGGCCCAAGGAGAAAACAAGTTCCTTCTTCTTTTCTTTCTTTCTTTCTTTCTTTCTTTCTTTCTTTCTTTCTTTCTTTCTTTCTTTCTTTCTTTCTTTCTTTCTTTCTTTCTTTCTTTCTTTCTTTCTTTCTTTCTTTCTTTCTTTCTTTCTTTCTTTCTTTCTTTCTTTCTTTCTCTCTCTCTCTCTCTCTCTCTCTCCCTCCCTCCCTCCCTCCCTCCCTCTTTCTTTCTTTCTTTCTTTCTTTCTTTCTTTCTTTCTTTCTTTCTTTCTTTCTTTCTTTCTTTCTTTCTTTCTTTCTTTCTTTCTTTCTTTCTTTCTTTCTTTCTTTCTTTCTCTCTCTCTCTTTCTTTCTTTCTTTCTTTCTTTCTTCTTTATTTTATTTATCTATTTATTTTATTTCTTTATTTTTTTCTTTTAGCATTTCTTCTTCTTTTCTTTCATTCTTTGGTTTTTTGGGGGGGAGGGTGTCACACCTGGCAGTGCTCAGGGGAATACTCCTGGCTCTGCACTCAGAAATCACTCCTGGCGGGCTAGGGGGACCTTATGGGATGCCGAGAATCGAACTCAGGCTCATCTCAGGTCAGCTGCATGCAAGGCAAAAACACCCTACCACTGTGCTATCCCTCCAGCCCCAAGCATCTCTTATCTTCACCCTTTGACCACCTTTGACCTATGATGTCCTTCCAAACAAATGCAGAACTTTTTCCCAGACTCTTCCTTGAAGAGGAGTTATGTCCAGGGTCCTTGTGGGTTGGCTGGGACCCTGGAGCTTGGGTGCTGTGGGCCCTTCTCATCGTTGGTCCCTGAAAAAGCTGTCTTTCTTGCTATGGCAACCTTAGAAGCTTCTGGATGTGGCTGGAGAAGCTGGACTGCTGAGCCTGCTGTAGTCATAGGAAAAGGAAACTTACCATCGCCTCTGAGCACTAGGGCAATGGGTGGCTGGAGATACCTACCTCTCTGGCCACATTGTAACTCGTCTCTGGGTGCTATTGGGTCAGTTCATGATGGCCCCCATGGCCTCCCATAATCTTGGGAATCTTTGTCCTATGATCTCCTATAATGCTTTGCATTTCCAAAGACCTTCTGTATTCTGAGGTTGGGTCTGTGTCAAAAATATTTGGGACATTGGTGATAGGAATGTTGCACTGGTGAAGGGGGTTGTTCTTTTTTTTGTTTTTGTTTTTTCGGGCCACACCCATTTGATGCTCAGGGGTTACTCCTGGCTAAGCGCTCAGAAATTGCCCCTGGCTTGGGGGGACCATATGGGACGCAGGGGGGTGGGGAATCGAACCGTGGTCCTTCCTTGTCTAGCGCTTGCAAGGCACATACCTTACCTCTAGCGCCACCTTGCCAGCCCCAGGGGGTTGTTCTTTACATGACTAAACCCAACTACAATCATATTTGTAATCAAGGTGTTTAAATAAAGATATTAATTAAAAATACAATTTAGGGTCAAAGAGTTTGCCTTGCACATGGACAATCCAGGATGGACCCAGGTTCAATCCCCAGCATCCCATATGACCAAGCCTGCCAGGAGAGATTTCTGATCTCAGAGCCAGGAGTAACCCCTGAGCACCACTAGGTGTGGCCCAAAATCCAAAACCCAACCCCCCCCAAAACAACAAATAAAACAAAAAACAAAATAAAAGTACAGTTTATTTTTATGTTATTTTTTGTGATTTTTTAAATTTAATCTTTCTGATAGATACTTATAAGAAAGCAAATTCATTTGTTTCCCAATGATTAACTTACTGTTACAAGTTGGATGGAATCCTTATGTTTAGTTTTAATATTTTCTTTTGAGGCTGACAATTCTTGAGAGATACTCCTAGTTTAGTGCTCGGGAATTGCTCTCAACAGTGCTCAGGGGACCAAACAATTTCATGGGTTGAACCTGGGGTTCCTTCAGGGGAAACGTGCGCCTCCAGTCCTTGATCTAGTTCCCTGGCTCCTGGAATGATCTTTTCTCACGTATTATATCCTCAGGCGAATAGTCTCTATTTTAGGGCTTCTATTTTCTTTGTCCTTAAATTCAACTATTCTTTCATAAATACCAAACTGTTGTAAATATAGCTGAGTTAATATATTTTACTATCTTTTTCTTTTTTGGTTTAAGGGCCACACCCTGTGATGCTAAAGGGTTACTCCTGGCTCTGCACTCAAAAATTGTTCCTGGCTCAGGGGACCATATGGTTGCATATGGGATTGAACCCAGGTTTGTCCTGGGTCAGCTGTGTGCAAGGCAAATGCCCTACCACTGGTGCTATTGCTCCGACCCTACTATTTTGATTATCAACTATTTATTTCCCTCTTGTCTTTCCTCAAAGTTTCCCTAGTGTGTAAATTATCTACCCGATAAATAAATAATAATAGGGAAGGACTAGGCTGAGGCAATATCTTAAAGGGTTGGATTTGCATCTCTAATGTGCAGAAGTTCTTGCTTAGATCCCTGTTCCTTATTACCCCACCCCAACTATCAGACCAAAAATGACCCACGAGCACTATTTTCAGAGCCTCTTCTGAATACAGCTATAAAAGGAGAAGAACTGATATGTTTAACTAGTTAGAACTTCATATTATGGAATGGCTTGCTCATTTAAATAGCTCTCCTGTTTTTTTCTCATTTTGTAGTTTTTCTTAATGTTGATCACATAGGTTTCTGACTACAGTTATTCTTAGGAATCTCCCTTATGTTGACATTATAAAGTAATTACTCTTTACATTCTATTTCCCAGCTGTTTATTGTTATTATATAGAAAAGCTAGGATATATATTTGTATCTCTGTACTATATATGTTGTGAAAAAACATATATTTATAAGACCTTATAAATGTGACTATATTTTGAAGTGAAGGTATATTAAAAACATATAAGTATATATTCATGAGATCCCACATGCTATAATTTCTTTTCTAGGTGTCACAGAATAAAGAGATACATTCTAGAATTAAATTCCAAGAGGGTGGGCAAGAGAGATAGAGGGTCCACAAAAGTAGTTGGACTCATGAGGTAGGATCCTATCCCTATAATCCTACAACAGAGTTCCAGAAGCCCCAAAGGCAGCTTGGGCTCATTGTGTTTACTCTGAAATACTTGTTCACAGATCAAAAGCTTTCTTGGGGCCAGAGAGATAGCATGGAGGTAGGGCATTTGCCTTGCATACAGAAGGACATTGGTTCGAATCCCGGCATCCCATATGGTCTCCCGAGCCTGCCAGGAGCAATTTCTGAGCAGAGAGCCCCTGAGCGCTGCTTAGTGTGACCCCTTCCCCCGCAAAAAAAAAAAAAAAAAAAACAACCCCAAACCCTCTCCCCAAAAAATGCTTTCTTGTAGTTACCACCTCTAATCTTAGTGGTTACTAGTCAACCTCTTCCCTGAAGTGACTGTCATGTGTTGATAATAATATGTTTGTCTTTTGAGTCTGGATGATAAAAGATTATGTCAGAAGACTCCAGCTCGTAAGTGATGCTGGAGACAGGCCTGGCAGGGTGAACTGGTTCATCTGCAACAAAATCAAAAGACATCAGAGGCTCGCCTTGTGTGTGCAGGTTAAGAAACTGAAACTCCTGGGTCAGTTGATTTAATGAGACAAAAGAAAGAAAGGGCACTAGATTCTTTGGGACTCTGGGCTTAGCTGATGCTTCAGGGTTGCTTACATCCCAGTAACCTAATGGTTCTACGTTTGCATCAGGCTCTTAGAACATTATGCTTTCTCCATATTGTGGTATGGAGAAATCTTAGAATTCCAAGGAGCTCATCATTTTTCTCTAAAACAAAACAAAACAAGAAAACAAGCAAACAAACAACAACAACAACAAACCCCTGAAATTAGCTGAATAGGATTGACTTGATTTAAGATGATATTTTCCAAAGATACCTGTGTCAAAGTAGGGGCTCACAACTCCCATGAAAAAGAGAAATAAGGAATCTTAAAAAAAAAACAAAAACAAAACCCAAACACCGAGAACATACTGGTATAGCCTGTGGTTTCTATGGTCTCAGGAACATTTGTTCATTATCTGCTCCTTTTCTTAGCTGCTTTGTCTACATTCAAAAACAAAACTGGTGGGAGACGGAGAGATAATATAGCAGGTAAGGTGCTTGCTTTGTTTGTGGCAGACCTTGCTTTGTTTGTGGCTGTCCTGGGTTCTGTCCTGAGCACTCTATATGGTTCCCTGGGCCCCACCAGGAATGATCCCTGAACACAGAGCCAAGAGCAGTTTCTCAGTCTATTGGGTATGATCCCCAAGTCAAACCCAAACCACAAATCCAAACAAAACACAACCCCACAAAGCAAAGACAGCTGCAGCTGCCTATTTCTCTTTTATGTTTTGTTATTTATACGTATTCATTAGTACAAAGTAGGTGTCTCTGTCAAGCTGTTTTGTAGGGGGAAGTCAAGTAGTATTATGAGTTGAGGTAGAATGGATTGGGTAAGGAGATAGTCTAATAGTTCTTTATTTTCTTATTTGTAAAAAACAAAAAACCAAAAAACAGAAAACAAAGGGGCCTGAGAGATAGTACCAAAAATAAGACTCCAAGCCAGCAGTAAGCCTTAAGTACTGTCCCTGCAAGACCCTGCACTCATCTCAACATAAACGATAAAATAAAATAAAATACAAGGACCACTTCCAGTGATGCTCAACTTATTGGCAGTCTTCTAGCTCAGACAGTGTTGAGGCTGGAAAACAGGGTCTTGTTTATTCCATGTGGCACTCTACCCCTGCAGGACTCTTCCCACCCAGATTAATAGCTCTATTCAGAATGTTTACATGGTGTAAATATAATGGGGCTTCTATTAGTCTTTTTTATTATTTTTTTATTTTTAATTATGTGAACAATGATGCAAAGAAAGAGGACAAGGTAAAATTACAGTGGAAGGACAATAACCCAAAAACAGAGTTCTCAGAAGAAATCCCCCTGTTGACACCTTAATTTTGAACTTACAGTCAAAGAACATTAAGAAAAATAAAACAGAACCCAGGTACAATTACTTTGTCCCTCAAGACCCCAGAATATAATACATTATAACATTTCTTTGCGGTACACAAAGCAATCTAAAGCCATCGAATTTATGTAACTCCTTAAACTTGAAGGCATAGTAGTTTCCATGCACATGCATATTAGTTTAAGTTAACCTCAAATTGTAAGTGTTTTTTTTTAAGGTTTAGAGTCAAAGGAGCACAGTAAAAACTGTGTTAGAGTCGCAATTATAGTTTGCATAGGCCCACCAAAATATGGGGGACATGGAAAGGAAAAGCCTTGGCCTAAATACAAGGAGACCCTACCCCTGAAGTTTCCTGGCATGAGACCAACTCTAGGCTCCAGGCAAACTAGTTTGTCCAATATATTAGTCTTTTAAAAAGATTTTTTGGTGCTACACTTGGCGGTACTCAGATGCTAGCTTGGTGTTTGAGAGTTACTCCTGGCGATGCTGGGGAGCATGAAGCTCCTCTCTATCTAGTCCTCTAGAATGAGGCTCTCTCTCTCTCTAGTCCTCTTAGATGAGGGTATTAACCAAGAAGAAATGAAGTAGGTGAAGGGTGCACCAAGATACAGTAAATGGAGTGAGTAGGCACAAGTAGGCACTTGCTTTGCAGCTACCTGGGTTCGGTTTCTTGAACTGAATAAGGTTTCCTGAGAACAGTAAGGAATGGCCCATGAGCATAATACAAGGAGTCAGTCCTGAGCATTCGTTGTGTGGGGCTGATTGGGTTTGATCTCATGTACTAGATGGTTCCCCAGGCATTGTTGAGAGCAGTCACCAAAGCCTTCAAGCTACCACTAGGTGTGGCCCTGGAGGTCCCTGAACACTGCTGGGGTGACTGGGTAATCCCTGACATCACATCTTTGGACCATAGCATTGAACCACTGCTCAGTTAGCCAAGAATAGCATGGAGGGATTCCTGGACATCTCCCAAGAGTCCCCGCCCCAACCCTATATAAAGGATTTTTATTCTGTTGGGAGGATGGAGTAAGGTTTTACATACTGTTCATCTTGAGGGAAAATGGAAATATTAAAAACATTATGAAATTTTTGAATTTTCATAAAATTTAATTTTATGAAATTTGAAATTTATTGAAGTTGATAAAATTCAATTTTATCCAATTTTCATTGAATGTCAAAAGCTATCAAGAGTTTCTGGCAGGTTTCTGGTTGTCTTCATGTGTGGGTTGGCTTTGTGATTTTTTAACCTACATTTAACTAGCAGCTACTGAAAATTCAACCTGCAATAGTGATATCCTTTTATAGCTTTTTATAGAATTTTTTTCTTAAAAATTCTTATATAGGGGCCGGAGAGATAGCATGGAGGTAAGGCATTTGCCTTGCATGCAGAAGAATGGTGGTTTGAATACCGGCATTCCATATGATCCCCTGAGCCTGCCAGGAGCAATTTCTGAGCATAGAGCCAGGAGTAGCCCCTGAGTGCTGCCTGTGTGACCCCCCCAAAAAAAACTTATATAATTCTTTTCCTATTCACGAGAATATTCATTTTCAGTGTAAGAGCCTCAAAATTAGATATTAGAAATTAGAAGTATTAGATATTAGAAATTAGATATTAGGAAATCACTAATCACCAGAGTTGTTGTTTGATTCATTTACATTTATAAATATGAGTATCTATTATATTGCTACCAAGGATAAACACGGCAGTGCCATTTAACTTTTTAAAAAATATTTTTGGGTTTTGGGTCACACATGGTGATGCTTAATGGCTACTCCAAGCTCTGCACTCTGGAATTCCATATGGTCCCCATGTACCACCTGTTAGTGCTTGGAAGATCAGAGATGCTAGGATCAAACCCAGATAGGTTCAGAGTACAAGGACCCAAACCTCATGCTCTCCCCAACACCACCAGCACTGATGAGTGAGATTTCTTTTCTTTTCTTTTTTTTTTTTCTTTTGTTTTTGGGTCACACCCGGCAGCACTCAGGGGTTACTCCTGGCTCTGCTATCAGAAATCACCCCTGGTAGGCTCGGGGGATTATATGGGATGCCCAGATTCGAACTACCCTCCATCCTGGATTGGCCACATACAAGGTAAACACCCTACCGCTGTGCTTTCTCTTTGGCCCAGATAATGAGTAAGATTTCTATTAAAAAAAAAAAAGTCACCAAATACTTAATACTTAGTGCTCATTCTTACTAAAGACTTTCCTAATCTGGGGGAAGTAGTTTGATTCCAGGTCCCCTAGAAGCAGAAGTAGTATGGACACTTTAACAAAGTTAAAAACAACAGTTGAATTTGTAAATTATAAAGTTATTCAGGTTTGAATTCCAGGGATACAAAGTTGGGGCACCCATCCTTTATCAGCTTCTTCTTTCTATACCAATGTCCTTAGTTTCCCTCTTGCCCCCTCCCCTGCCTCTCTGGCGGGCACTTTTTTTCCTTTTGCTTTTCTCTTAGGAGCTGTGGCTCACGATACTGTTACTGATAGGGAATCATGAATGTCACTTTATCTCCTTTCGGGACTCAGTCCTCTCCAGAGTAAACACTTCTGTTTAGTCTGTGTATGGGAGTTTGGGGGGAGAACCGTCCAAAAAAGGCAATTTGGTGTGCAAAGTAAATTGGATCCAAGCAAGGATGTTGTTTCAGCTTGAGATGACCCCAGGAAGTTGGGAGGTGGACTGGGAAGAAGGAAAGCACCCTGGAGCACACATTACCCCCACAAGATTGGGGTGTTTCCACCTTAGAAAGGAGCTTCCCTGTCCTGAGCTGGCAGTCCTGGGTTCCAGGTTGCCTTTGATCAACCGGTGGGCAGAACTGAAGATTTGCCTTCTTTCTTTCTTTCTTTTCTTTCTTTCTTCTATCTTTCTTTCTCTTTCTTTCTTTCTTTCTTTCTTTCTTTCTTTCTTTCTTTCTTTCTTTCTTTCTTTCTTTCTTTCTTTCTTTCTTTCTTTCTTTCTTTCTTTCTTTCTTTCTTTCTTTCTTTCTTTCTTTCTTTCTTTCTTTCTTTCTTTCTTTCTTTCTTTCTTTCTTTCTTTCTTTCTTTCTTTCTTTCTTTCTTTCTTTCTTTCTTTCTCTTTCTTTCTATCTTCCTTCCTTCCTTCCTTCCTTCCTTCCTTCCTTCCTTCCTTCCTTCCTTCCTTCCTTCCTTCCTTCCTTCCTTCCTTCCTTTCCTTTCCTTTCTTTCTTTCTTTCTTTCTTTCTTTCTTTCTTTCTTTCTTTCTTTCTTTCTTTCTTTCTTTCTTTCTTTCTTTCTTTCTTTCTTTCTTTCTTTCCTCTTTCTCTCTCCCTCCCTCCTTCCCTCCCTCCCTCCCTCCCTCCCTCCTTCCTTCCTTCCTTCCTTCCTTCCTTCCTTCCTTCCTTCCTTCCTTCCTTCCTTCCTTCCTTCCTTCCTTCCTTCCTTCCTTCCTTCCTTCCTTCCTTCCTTCCTTCTCTCTTTTGGGCCACACCCAGTGACACTCAAGGGTTACTCCTGGCTATGTGCTCAGAAATTGCTCCTGGCTTTGGGGGACCATATGGGATGCTGAGGGATCGAACCACGGTCCGTCCTAGGTCAGCCACGTGCAAGGCAAATGCCCTACCACTGCACCACTATTCCGAACCCTTCTGGGGTCTTTCTTGAACTGTCTGGTTAGGACAGTTTGCCTGGTTAGGTTTGTATATTTGGAATCCTATCAGGCAAGATCCATTTTGCCAACCAAGATGCCAAACAAGATAAAGGAATACTTCATCCCTATAAATTATATACTTTTTTGAAAACACCAAGAGAGAGCATTAAATAAAAACAACAACAATGAAGTAAAGAAGGATGTTATTAGATTCAGGTTACAATAAGAAATAACTCTTGGGGCCAGAGAGATAGCATGGAGGTAGAGCATTTGCCTTTCATGCAGAAGGATGGTGGTTCGAATCCCGGCATCCCATATGGTCCCCCGAGCCTGCCAGGAGCGATAGAGCCAGTAGTAACCCCTGAATGCTGCTAGGTGTGACCCAAAAACCAAAAAAAGAAAAAGAAAAAAAAAGAAATAACTCTTGCCCTTTGTCTACAGAAGAGAAGCGGGAGTAGGTAGAATATCCACGTTGAGTGGGGAGAAGGGCTGAGACACCCTCTGGGACTTAGTTCCCTTATCTGTACAAAGGGCATATAAAAGGGGAGTAGCCTGGGCACCAATGAGAGTGGGACTTGGGCCCAGTCTGTCTGGATGGAGGAAGCAGTCTTGGCAAAACAGAAATGCCACCAGAAATCTGGACATTCTGCTCACATTCTAGCACCTGACCTTTTCCCTGCATCCCCACCATCCAGCTTGCTCTGCCCCAGCCTGGAGCTCCTCACTTCCCTCTCTAGTCCTCACTGCCACCTAGAACCCGAGATTATGGCTTCTCTGTCATAATCCTTCTGGTGGCCTCAGGCTAGCGGCAGAGTCCTGTGTCAAACAGGACTAGGAAAGGCACTAGGATGTGTTTGTAGGGTTGGCTCATTTCCAGAAGATGGTAGAATGACTGGTGGTGTGTCCTCCCCTGCAGTTCCCCTGGAAACTAGCAGCCAGGGAAGAGTAAATGCCCTTCCCCATGGGGGATCCCCCAACCCAGCTTCAGCACAGCTACTAGAGAAGCTGTAGTCTACCAAGAAACACCCTATTGAGGCTCTGAAGTTTATTTTGGGGGGGGGGGGTTTACTCCTGGCTATGTGCTCAGAAATTGCTCCTGGCTTGGGGTCAGGGGGACCCAAAATTAAATTCTAAAGCATAGAATTGTCTGATGCCAGGGGATTGAACCATGGTCCGTCCTAGGTCAGTGTGTGCAAGGCAAATATCCTATAGCTTGCTCCACTGCTCTGGTCGTGGCTCTGAAGTCTTGGTTAAAACATTTCAGCCCAATGTTCTCCAAAGGGCTGGGTGTATGTACATTTAATTTCTAAGCAGAGAAGCAGACTTGCTTTTGTGCCACTGTTGTCACTCTGATTTGACATGGTTCCACTTAGTGCCTACGGTATGCAATGGCCATACTTGTAGTTTTACAGACTCTCTTGCAGTGTAAAATGCTTGGTGGCCATGCAGGTAGTGGGGATTACCAGACATGACCAGCAGAGCAGATAAGCTCCTCTTGACCCTGCCTGCCAGCATGGGTGGATATTTTTTTTTTGTGTGTGTTAATATTTATCGTATTCCAACAAGGTCTTGGTACCAGATGGCCCCTACTTTTTACACGAGAAGAAAATTAGATCCAGTTGGAATTTCCTAAAGGAAGAAATGTTGATTCCTTCTTCTGCTTTCCCCCAAGGTCATTGTTCTTTGGAATCTTAATACACTTTAGACACTTGCCTTTTTTTTTTTTTTTTTTTTTTTGATTATCTGATCTCAGGGGATTTGGGTGGAAGCTCACTTGTTCATTGCCCAGTGCAGGGACACTGTGTGACTATTCTTTACCCAGTTGGGATGATGGCTGGCTTAACCATCAGCAACCTGAACTGAGCTTGGTCTGCTGAGGGGTTCATGCCAGAGTTCTGCTCCATTTGCTCTGGCTGATCCCGTGAGTTCAGCTTGATTCCAGGATTGTTTTTTTTTTTTCCCCACTGACTAGCTGTGTGGCCTTGGGCTATTTGCTTTCCTGTTCTGGTCTATAGTTATTTTGAAAATTGAATAAAGCTAGGCTTTTATTTCTAACATGCAAATGTTTTTACCTATATCGTTTTTGCATCCAGTCACACTGATTTTTCCTCTGCAGCCTTCTCAAATTAGATCGGTGACAATGACTTTTGTTCTCCAAGAATGCCTATTTCAACACAAGCAATTTGTGAGCATTTTTAGCTGTGATTTCTGTTGATAACATGAATAATGGGATTTTGAATATTTATAGAAAAGTCTTGCTCGATCTGAGGAACCTAAATCTCATAAAGAACTCTGCCGAACAATTTAAGTTTTTCTTCTTGAATAGTCACGGGTAATATGTATCTTTTATGGGCTCCATTTATTTCATTTACACTAGCTTTTTTATTGGCACATTTTTTTTGTGGCATTTCCTTCTTTTACATAAACAGCCTATGTTTTTTGAATGTGTCATCTCTTCAAACTGAATGAAAGCTATATATTTGGGGAAACATAACCTCTTAAATTGTCTTACTAGTTTGCTATTTAGTTATATGTTGTAATGGAGGTTCGCTAGACAGCTAGTAAAAATCGTTTCAAAACCACTTTCTAAAGGGACCACAGATCCTGTGCCTTCTTTTCTGTATACAAATACATGGGAAGTGGGGGTACCCTTCAGCCCTTCAGATTAGCATCTGCTAAATGAGGGATGCTAGTCTGTAGGGCCTATCTCTGCCAGAAGGTTTGAATACTCCGAGTGTCTTTACAGCTGTTTCAGCTCTCTCTCAACCCACACATGGAACTGTGGAATTGGTGACTATGCTCTGTCTTTTTTGATAAAAACAGATGGAGGAGTTTGGCATTTAACATGATTTCTCCAGCCTCACTGTGAGGCTGAATGGAATGACCACATCTCTCGCCACCAGTGTGGTTCATGCCATGACACAGTTTGGGGGACCCTTGGGCTGCCATCTCTAGCCAGAAAAAGAACAATGAATTCTTGCAAGCATCAAGTTCTTTGTACACTGTTCCTAAGGAGGGGTACACTTTTAGGGGTCCCTAGTCCAAGTGAACATACCAAAAAGCCTATAGAATCAACAGCACCAAGAAAAGCCTAATATGGCTGAATCAAGGTTATCAGGAACCCTCTGATGACTGCAGACAACCGAGATGAAAAATTCAGGTCAGAGGAAACAACAGCCTAGGCTGGCTCTGGGCCCTCTTGGAATGTTACCGAGCAAGCAGTGACACTCCAGGGATGGGATGGTGGCTGCGTTGAGGGGTGTTGTCAGGAAACAGTATACCCACAGCTGAGATGGAAAGAGAAGTGTCCCTGGAGGGGAAGCCAGAGCCAAAGCAAAGCAGCATCAGATCTCACAAAGGACAAGGGGGGACAGTACAAACTCCTGAGAAGAAGGGCTGGGGTGAGTGATGAAACCCCTGGTAAGCTTCACCTGGCGTGGAAGCCTTGTGAAAAACAAAAACAAACAAACAAAAAAAACCACACACACAAAAACACTCTGGTTCTTGGGGGTGGAACTTTCAAGCCTTGTCAGCCATGGGAGCAAATGAGGCCATGTTAATATTAGTGCCCAACTTGGAGTCCCAGTGGCCTAACTTGCACACCAGGAACTAAGCCAATGTCCTCTGAGTCCCCAAGGCAGGATGTCACCTATGCTCCGGTACGTCTGGCTTCTGTTCTTCCTCCAGTCCTCATGTCACTTATCTCCTCCCCTTCCACTGTCAGTTGTCCCCAAGGCTCCATATTTGCCCTCTTCTTTTGGAGCTACCTGGGGCTCTGGGCACTGTTCTGGGAAGAAAGAGTAATTGTCCTCTGTACTCAATTATACTTTGTCCCTTGGGCCCCAGAGCCTCACACGTGTGTTTTATGTGTTTGTTTTGGTAATTTGGGGCCACAACCTGACTGTACTCAGGGTTTATTCCTGGCTCTGTGCTCAGGGATCATTCCTGATGGTACTTGAGGGACTAGATGGGGTCCTGGGGATCAAATTGGATTTGGTTGGTGCAAGGCAAGTCCCTTACTTCCTGTCCTAGCTTTCAGGCCCAAAGTCAGTTTCTAGTCTCTATCCTCTTTGATTTCTACTATTCTTACCAAAGAAAATCCTTTGGTAGGGAATCATGACAGCCACACTGTACTAATGATGTTGTGTTTTGATATGGCCTCAATTTGTGAAGTCAAGGCTTATTTTAATGTGATGGAATTGACTCCTGTGCCATTTTGAAACTGCTTGTAGTTGATCATCCAAAGTTTGCCTGGGACCATGTTGCTGGTACCTCGAACAGCCTTGAAACATCTGGAACATTGTAAGATTTGCAGAATCTCAAGCCATATCCCTGACCACTTCCCTACCCCCCCCCCCCCGTCTTTCACAGCAGGGTATTTGTTTATTAGCATGGCAATAACTTAGTTAATTAGAATTTGAATCCTCAATATTACAACAGGATAAAATTCAGACCTCGGTGCTCAGTCTTTTCTCTTTGTGTGGGTATCTCTGGATGTCAGGCAGAAGTAAAATGCTTTCTGGCTTGCATAAGCACAAGAATTATTCAAACAGAATAAGGAGGCAGTGGAGAGTTTGGGGAAGTGTGTACCAGACTATTTGGGGGTAAATGGGAGATATTTGGGGGTAAATTTGGGGAGAGAGGATAATACTTATTGAGGGGAGAGAGATGCGCTTTTTACTGTTGCTTCTTCACCAGGGGTTGTTTTCCTGGCCATCTGTGAAATCCTGTGATTCTTACTTTGTTTCTCTTGGATTCATTTCACAGTTCTCTCATCAACTATTTATTTATTTTGAAGCATTTTTTCCCATCTTTACCTGTTATCTGGAGGTTTATCTGCATCTCATGTTGGAGCTCATTGATCCTATCTTCAGTTGCTGAGGTCTTCCAGTTAGTTTTGTTTTTATTTTACCTCCTGAATTCTGAAGTTCTGTTATTTCTGCTTGTAGTTTCTTAATTTCCGCTTCCTACTCTCATGTGTTTTTTTTTTGGCTGTTCATTTCATAATTTCTTTGAGCTCTTACATATCCTCAACAGTTACATTCTAAAGTCCTTATCAGAGAGGTTATGTAGCTGATTTTTATTGATTGGGTCTTAGTGGAAATCACTGAGAGACAGTGGAGTTCTGTATTCAATTCCCATTGGGACTTTTAGAGTTTAGAGCTATTGTTTGTGTGTTGTTACGTGGATAAGTGATTAGAGTTAGGAGATCAGTGTATGCTTGCTGTGAGATATGAAGAAGTGAAGAAACGTGGGGCCATTAGTGGCAGGACCCTGTGAAGTGACCCGGAGGCAAGATTCCAGGTTATATCGAAGTGCAGCTTCCCAGTTACGTCTTAGAACTTTTGACTGTGTAGGTGAGTGGGACCCCCCCAAGGTCTCCCGGAGTTGAACTGGAGCCTAGCTAGCCAGCAGGTTTACTTCTCAGGGGCTCTGATCTGAGGGTGAGATGTCTAGTTCCCCAGGAATCAGTTTTGAGGTGCTCAAGAGTCAGCAAGGGAGGCAGTGTATAAGAAGGAGGAGGTGGGCTTTTTTGGACAAAGGGGATGAATGGCAAAGGAAATCATCAGACTATGGAACTTCCTGTACAAAAAGAATTCGTATATGCTCCAGAGCCTTGCGATTTCATTAGTAGTCACTGAGACATCGACACTCACAAGTAGCTGGGATAGTTATATTCTTGTTGAAGTCAGCTGAGAGGTCATCAGACAAAAGACAACAGTGAAGAAGGGCATTTTTGAGAGGAGAGCAGGGAAAGGTCATTTTTTACTGGGAGTAGAGTTGGTCCTGAGGTGCCTAGGGGTCCCTTCTGGGGACTCCTGGTCAACAATCCCAGTGGTTCAGTGTTAGGATCTGAAGATTACCCTGGCTACCCAGGACGTTCTTCCAGCCTTTAAGTACACTTGGGACTGCTGAGCAAGATGCTGTGGTGCTTGGCATTGAACTGGGGTCAACTGCATAAATGAGCCCCAATCCTTGTACTATCTCTCAGGCTTCCAGAAATAGGTCTTTTATTGTTTGTTTCTGGGTCACACCCAGTGACACTCAGGGGTTACTCCTGGCTATGCTCTCAGAAATCACTCCTGGCTTGGGGGACCACATGGGATGCTGGGAATTGAACCAAGGTCCATTCTGGATTGGCCAAGCAAGGTAAATGCCCTACTGATGTGCTATGGCTCTGGTCCCGGGAAAAGGTCTTTTTTAATGACTGCTTCTCTCAGTTGGTATCCTGCTAGTAGTGAATATTAGGTAGAAAGGGCATTAATTAAAGTCTGGCACATCATCAGCAATGACTGGAGCCAGGCAGTTTCATCATAACAACTCACCCTTTCAACCTCACCAGCTTTGATCACAGTCAGGAGCCAGGCTTCTGAGTTATGAAATGGTTATGTTTTTGAAGCCTAGTGAGTGGCTGCAGTCCAATTTTTTTTCTTATTTGTTTAGAAAACCTTCCTTGGGATGTTTGCATAGTTAAATGTAAGTTCGAAAATGTTTCTCTTGCCTACTATCTGCATACGAGCAAAATGCATTTGTTCCCAAACAGTCTCTGGAAAACGTCCAGCACAAAGGATTACTCAGAGATACGGAAAAGGATTTTAGCTAGTCGCACCCCAGCTTCCAAGCAGCAAAGAAATGGGCTCTCAGCATCGCCTACTGAGACCACAAGTGATCAACCTAGTGAAATCTTTAAGAACCAAGATGCTACTAAAATATTACAAGGGGTGCTTCCCTGCTCAGAAGAGATCACAAGCCATTCAATGCACTGATTTTTAAAGTTTCTAGTCATTTTGGGGGCTGTTGCATTGCATATTACCAGGCATTTTAAAACTCCAATTTCCATTTCTTTTATACCGATAATTTGTAAATGCTTCAAGAGTGATTATATATTACTACACCCTCTAGCGATTTGGGCATGAGCTTTCCATTTCCTTTTTTAGTATGTTATTACAGCTTTCTAAGAGCTAATTCCAAAGATGTCAGGCAGATTTTTTTGTGTGTGTTTTAATTAGACATGTGGGTTCTGACTTAAAAAAAAAAAAACAACTAGAATAAGGTATGGTATTCTTAAGTTGCCTAATGCAGTTCTGCTAGGGATTAGCCAGGAAGATGTCTAATCATCCTGGAAGCATTTTCAAAAGAGTAAAACCCAGCTCCCACCATAGTGGAATCCAATTATATTGATTCATCTGAATTGTGGTAGCAGAAATTGAGTAGGGACTCAATCTCTCAGAGGCAAACCGTTAGAGGTAATAACAGCAAAGGAGAATGTAGTAGTCACTGATGTTCTCGGTATGGCCTGAGAATCCCAGGATCAGAGAGCACCACGTCTGTTTATCTCCCTGGAGAAGCTACATGCTTCGATTTGCTTGAATGCTTCTTTTATTATCCTGTACCTGCCAGTTTCTCATTTCATCTGCTACTAGAATGACAGATTCACCCTGCAGAATCCGATTAGGTGTCTCTGCATTCTCTTTTGCTTAGAGATGCACAGGTTTGAGAGATATTCAAGGTGACAAGACCCACTTTCTTTGCTCAAGGAAGCAGTATGAGTGTCTACCCTATGTAGGGCTTCTTCATTGCAGCTGTAGAAACAGATTTAAAAAAAATTTTTTTTATTGAGACCAATGTGACAAGTCTTTCACAGTTGTATTTCAGGTACATAGTGACAGTGAACTAGGGCCATTCCCACTACCAGTGTTGACCTCCCTCTGCCATAATTCCCAGCATGCGTCCCACACCTCCACCCTTAGCCCTCTGGACTGCTAGTGTAACAGGTTCCTTTTGTGTTTAGCTTGTTGTAGTTTGGGACTTTTGATTCTATTGTCCTGGACTTTGGTTTGGGTCTGACCACTTTTTATTAGAAACAGATTTTTAGACAGATAGAGCACATTTCTCAACTCAAAACTTGTAATAGCAGACCAGAAGTGGGGTTTAAATGAGAATTTCTCAGGGGCCCGGCTGGCATGGGACCCCGAATTCCATTTCCTGCACTTCCCCATATGCCAAATGCATTTCTGGTGGTATATCTATAAAGTGCAATCATCTGCTGCTCACCGGGATAAGAATAAAATATGTGTGACTACATAAACTAAGTGCATGGCCCCATTTGAGCTTCACAACTGAAAGTGTGAAGGACCCAGTCCTGTTGCCTCAGGTCATCTGGGTCATCACACCAACAATAAAGGGAAGGAAAGGGAAATGAATAATAATAATAAAGTGAATTTTGATCTGACATCCAGTGTCCCTTTCATGGAATTCTGAAATGCAACTTCCAGGCACAAAGAAATGCATTGCGTCTTCTCTCCCCACTGCTTAACCAAAATTTACCACACACTTCTTAAAGATTTTTTTTGGTTTGATTTTGGGCCATATGCTGCAGTGCCCAGGGCTCACTCCTAGCTCTGTGCCCAGAGATCACTCCTGGTGAGGTTTGGTACCAGGGATTGAACCTGGGTAGGTTGCAAGCAAGGCAAATGCCATCCCTCTCTTATGCAGTCTGGCTTGCTCTCATACAGTTTATGCTGATTTTATTTGTTTTATTTTGCAAAGAAGAGAGGTGCAACTATTAAAAAGATAGTGCAACTATTACTTAAATTGACCTGGGTACAGCATCATGGTGCACAGAATTCTTTTGAAAATATGTTACAAATCTGGTGAATATATGCAATAGAATATGGGTTAGACCTTAATACGTGCTGCTTTGGCAAATTTTCTTGTAGCAAATGGATATCTGTGATCATGTTTTCTTTTACTTACGTGATTTTATTTAGAGTTGTGTGATCTCTGTCAGTTCTGAAAGTAGAAACTGTCAATTATTTACAAGAGCAGGAAGGCTGAGGCCTGATAGATGTGTTTTTGATAGTTTGCTTCTCTATTCTCCCATGTTTTCTCTGATAATAGCACCTGGACTGTTACATATCACCTGGGCTACCCACCTCACTGGGCTGATTCTAGCAAATTCCTTAGGGAAGGCTCTGGGCAAT
This sequence comes from Suncus etruscus, assembly GCF_024139225.1. Lineage (NCBI taxonomy): Eukaryota > Metazoa > Chordata > Mammalia > Eulipotyphla > Soricidae > Suncus > Suncus etruscus. The sequence continues at coordinate 3,713,559 of NC_064867.1, forward strand.
CTCAGCATAGCTCCAGCGTCTAATGAGTGTCTCATCTTTGCTCCACAGTGGCTTCCTCTGGACTTATCTGAAAGATCATCTGCTCTCCAGTCTGGAGCAGCATGCTTGCTCCTCTCCTGGCCTCATTCTGCTTCAGGGTCCTCTCCCTGCTCTTGCTTTTCCTGTTGAATCTAGCTTCTCTGACCTCAGTAGAGGCTACTTACTTGAACTTTTCTGCCCTTTCTCTCCATCAGCCTGGTCTATAGGCTGGAGTTCCTTTCTCTGTGTCCACCATGGCTTCTGAGGAGATCCAAGACCCTTTATTGGCTTAGCCTGGCAAGCTGTCTTGGGAGGGAGAGTCCTCCTTTTAGAGAAGGCCCAGAAGGAAAATAGAGAACAGATGTCTCTGTATAGCCTTATATGCACCTTATTTTACCTAAAACAAAGATCATCCCTGGATCCTTTGAATGTTTGATTACAACTTGGATATATCCTAAAACAGAGATTGTCTTACTTGTAAACCTGAGTGGGACTGGCTCAGGATAGCCTGAGCTATCTGTCCTTACTGCCCCACCCAGGGGTGGTCTCTGGACTCAATAAAAATGACAGTTCTGTAGGGCAGCTGAGGGGCGGGAGATATGAGATCGAAGACTGCCAGACTACATGCGTTTCACCTTCACCCTGGTTCGGATTATTTCATGAGTGATCCTGATCAGAATCACTCACCCGGGCTGGGGTCATTTTTCAATACATATTTGAAGATTGCTTTCCCGTGCTTTCTCTCTTGGTTCCTACAAGGGAACATCAATAAGAAGTGCTGCAGTGGCCATGCCCTTGTCTGGGCTTTGACTCTCTCTGACAGGAATGACCAATGCCTGTCAACAGGAGCTGAATAGTGAGCTGTGCGTGTTTGGGAGGTTCCTGCGTTGGTGGCATTTGGGCAGAGCAGAAGCAGTCTCGCTTGCCATCTCATTTGACACCTCTGGATGTGAATCATCTCAGCACTGATTGCATGTAGTGATTACAAAAACAAGACAGTATGTGTGCAAATATGTTAGGCCACATGCCCACTCTGGCACCCTCCAAACATGTTTCAAACAACTATTTTTAACTTCCTTTTACCTTTTTTTTTAATTTTTATTTTTTCGTTTTTTGGGTCACACTCTGTGGCACTCAGGGTTTACTCCTGGCTCTATGCTCAGAAATAGCTCCTGGCAGATTGGGGGATCACATGGGATGCCTGGGATTGAACCTGGTCCGGCCCAGATTGGCTGTTTGCAAGGCAAATGCCCTACTGCTGTGCTATTGCTCTCGCCTCTTACCTTTATATTTTTGCATGGATAACCTTTATTTGCAATTCAAATTGAGACTTCCCAGTTGAGCAAATATTTTTTAAAGAGACAAGTAAAAAAAAACTAATCATTGCTATGAATTGCAATGAATGAAATTTTATTTATTTGATTTTTTTGGGCCACACTTGGCAGTGCTCAGGGGTCAATCGTGATGGGGCTAAGGAGACTGTATGTTATACCAGGACTTGATCACAAATTGGCCACTTGTAAGACCAGAGTCTTCTCCGTTGTGCTGCTTTTCTGAGGTTTGTGGGTCTGTTTATGTTACTATGCTGCATCTACCCGCCAAGTGCCAATGTCTTTCTAATATAGTTCATTAAGACTGCAGAATGGAAGCCTTTCAGTGGAAGCATGTGGTGGGTCTTACATGTGGAGCAGGAAATGTGACTCCTGTGAGGATAACTCGAATGACACGCAACCCTCTTTCATCCCTGGGTTACTATCCTGTCATTCTCCTGTTTCCTTTTATCATCTGGACAGAAATGAAAATGGGATCACTTTTTTGCCTTTTGGGGGGCAGAGGCTCCTAAGAAGAAGGCCTGGGACCCGTCTTGACAATAATTGGGCCATTAGGTTAGACAGTTCAGTGTTCAGGCCAAGCAATGTGATCCTGCTTGGGACCAGCAGTGCTGGTGACCACTGGGATTATGCTCAGCATCACCAGGGCTGCGCATGACTACATGAGGGAGGAGGTAGGGGTTATGGTGAGTGGGGTTTGCATTTGGGTTTTAGTTCATGCAGAGTATATTTCCTAGAGCGTTGTGCGTCTCCTGGCTTCTAGTTCTTCTTCTTCTTCTTCTTCTTCTTCTTCTTCTTCTTCTTCTTCTTCTTCTTCTTCTTCTTCTTCTTCTTCTTCTTCTTCTTCTTCTTCTTCTTCTTCTTTTTATTTTGGCCACACCCGGTGATGCTCAGGGGTTGCTCTTGACTTTGAGCTCAGAAATCGCTTCTGGCTTGGGAGACCATATGGGATGCCAGGGATCGAACCGAGGTCAGTCCTGAGTCAGCCACGTGCAAGGCAAAAGCCCTACTGCTATGCTATCACTCCAACTCCAAGTTTTGCTTCTTTATTTCAAATGGGAATTGGAATATTATTTGTACATTTATTATTAATAATTGTCATCAATAATAGTTGCTAGCTTTATTAATTATTTTGTAATTCAGAAAAATATTTTTAATTATTTAGAATGATTTATAATTTATAAATTTATAATTTATATATATATATATATAGAGAGAGAGAGAGAGAGACTGCAGAAATGGAAGCTTTTCAGTGGAAGCATGTGGTGGGTCTTATATGTGGAGCAGGAAATGTGACTCCTGTGAGGATAATTTGAATGACACGCAATCCTCTTTTATCCCTGGGTTACTATCCTGTCATTCTCCTGTTTCCTTTTATCATCTGGACAGAAATGAAAATGGTATCACTTTTTTGTCTTTTTGGGGGCAATTATATATATATAATTTATAAATTATAATTTATAATTACTTATAATTATTCTATTATTTTTTTACTAATTTATGCAGTTTATCATGGAATACAATAAAAATCACACATACTCATTATTAAAGATCTGATCCTTTTATTATGGTGACTTTTTTTCTTTCTTTCCCTTTTGTGATAAAGAAAAGAAAAACAAGAACATTTCTATACCTGATCTCTGAGATCTTCAATTTTCTTTTGTAATCCCTGTTGCAAGACTGACTCCATTAGAACTTAACAAATAACCAGTGAGGCTTGATGAGTTCTTTTGATATCAGAAGAAGCCTTGCACAATAGAATTCTAATTTTTCAATAGTTCACATTACGACCACAGTGAAATTATAGTACAGTAGACTTGAGATCTTAAAGACAGTGTGAGAACTGGCAATTATTGTGCCCTTACAGACCATGGTGTCAGGCTCTGTGAAATCACCTGACTGAGTGAGTTGTAATTTTCTCATTTACGCTTCACAGAAACCCTGGAAGATGTTATCATGACCACCACACGAGTAAAATAATCTGAAATGTATTTTACCCAGGTTTACACAAATAGAGGCCACGTGAGAATTCCAACCTCTCCACATATTGCCTCACCTTAAGTGAATTAAAAGTCAAACTGAGATAACTTGGCAACAAAATGGAAATGGAAATGTTCTGCCTTCTTGTTAGTGTTTCCGGGGCAGCAAATCTTGTGTCTGAATTGCGGATCTTTGAAAGACAGCTAAATGTAGAACAGCTGGGGTTGTGTCCTAGACAGGTCCAAGTCACTCAGAAAGAACCCCTGAGGCATGGCCCATCTTGGGCATAAGACCAGGAAGTTGAAAGGAGTCAGTTAAGGCCCAAGGGCAACTGTTTTGATCTTCTGCTTTCTCTATTCTATTTTATTTTTATAATTTTTATTGAGACCAATGTGAATTAAAAGTCTTTCCCTGTATTTCAGGTACATAGTGACAGTGAACTAGGGCCATTTCCACCACTAATGTTCACCTCCCTCTGCCATAGTTCTCAGCATGCCTCCATACCTCCACCTTTAGCTCCCTTGGACTGCTAGTGTAACAGGCCCTTTTGTGTAATAGCTTGTTGTAGTTTGGGTCTCTTGGTTTTATTGTCCTTGACTTTGGTTTGGGTATTTAGGTCTGATCAATTTTTATTTCCACTGAATGCTCCTGAGACCACTTGGCCCCTGGGTCCCATCCACTTTTTTTTTTCTCAGTTTGCAGGAAGAAATAGAAATCTGATTCATGTTCTATGGTTCTGTTAAAAAAAATCTGGTGGGATCCCCTGTCTTGAATGTATAAATAACTTATAAAAGAGACCCAGAATTTGATCTAAAGGGTGAAAGTGCCATGGTCTCAAAACCACATGTATATTGTCAAAAGATTAGTCATCTCTGGTCATATCTGGATGAAGGCCAGGGGGCTCTTTGAGGACATTTTTGTCTAATACTTTGTTGTCCTCTTCCTGTTGCAGGACATCGAAGCCTGTGTGACCATTCCCTCAAAAATTTAAGCTCCAGGATCACGGAGCGGAAACTTCAGGGCTCATGGCTGCCTGCTGGTGGAGGGAAACTGGAGAAACCCTTTCTGGGGTCTCGAGGCACCATCATGCCTGTGTTCAGTCCTCAGCATGGCTTTCACCCCATCCACCCCGACAGCAGCCCTCTGAAGCCCCGGGTGGTGACTGTGGTAAAGCTGGGGGGACACCCACTCCGGAAGATTTCTCTGCTCATCAATAGACGCTCCGTGCAGACCTTCGAGCAGCTGCTGGCAGACATCTCTGAGGCCTTGGGCTTCCCAAGGTGGAAGAATGACCGAGTGAGGAAGCTCTTTAACCTCAAAGGGCGGGAGATCAGGAGTGTTTCTGATTTCTTCAGAGAAGGGGATGCTTTCATTGCTATGGGCAAAGACCCCTTGACGCTGAAGAACATCCAGGTGGCACTGGAAGAGCTGTACCCCAATAAAGGCCGTGCCCTGACAATGACCCAACAGAACAGGGTTCCTTCTCCCAGGCTGAGAAGCAGGCTCTATAGCCAGGCTCTGAAGTGGGGCCACAACTGTGGTGAGGCGGAGATGCCCAAGAACAGTGGAGAGGGCAAGCACTCTCTCGGACCAGACTCAGAGGAGAGGGCGAGGGTGCAGAAGAAGTGGGTGAGGGCCAAGTGGGAACCTGAGGCGAGTGGCAAGCCACCCCGGGAAACCTCACTTGAGGAGAGGCATGCAAGTGGAGAGAAGCATCAGGGCCTGGAGATCGAAAAGACCTCAGGGGAGATCGTCCGGTGTGAGAAGTGCAAGAGAGAACGAGAGCTCCAGCAGGGCCTGCAGAGGGAGAAGCTGTCTCTGGGCACCAGCGAGCTGGACCTGGGCAAACGCCATAGCTACGAGGTGGAGAAACTGGTGAGGAGCAGGAGCTGCAGGAGGTCCTCAGAGGTGACCAACTCTCCCGGTGGGGAAGAAGGGTGTAAGGAAGATGGCACCAGGAGCAGCTCTAGGAACCTCACTCAGGAGCTGAGGAGGCCCAGCAAGAGCTATGTGAGGAAAGAGGACAGAGAACCAAAGGGCCCTGAAAGTGCTCCCCAGACAGCCACCAAGGCTAAGCGGGATCTTGGGGAAGCTCGGCCCACTCGAGAGGAGGGCCTGAGAGAGGGAAAGAAGGAACCCCAGAGCACTGGCAGGACGAGGCATGGCACCTGGCTGCTGAGGGAACAGCAGAGTGAGGCAGAGAAAGTACCCAGGCCCTGGGAGGAAGAACAGCAATCCGAGAAGGGGAAGAGGCCTGCTGCCCTGGGAGGTAGGAAGGCAGCGCCCAGAGATGAACAGCCCACTAAGGCTGAAAAGGAGCCCAAGCACAGAGCCCAGGAGATCAAGGCTAAGCCGAGGCCTGTGGGTGTCATCGCGGCGGATGTGGAGAAGCATTACCACACGGGCAAGGTCATTGGTGATGGGAACTTTGCTGTGGTGAAGGAGTGTTGGCACCGCGAGACCCAGCAGGCCTACGCCATGAAGATCATCGACAAGTCCAAGCTCAAGGGCAAGGAGGACATTGTGGAGAGCGAGATCTTGATCATCCAGAGCCTCTCTCACCCCAACATAGTGCAGCTGCACCAAGTGTATGAGACGGAGAAGGAGATCTACCTGATCATGGAATACGTGCAGGGTGGGGACCTCTTCGATGCCATCATGGAGAATGTGAAGTTCTCTGAGCAAGAGGCAGCCCTGATGCTCCTCGATTTGTGTCAGGCACTTGTCCACATGCACGACAAGGGCATTGTGCACCGAGATCTTAAGCCCGAGAACCTGCTGGTAAGCCCCAATCTTCTTCTAGGGTTTGGGTACCTAATATTGGCTTCAGACACTTCCCTTTGTGCTATTGTAATAGTCTCATTCTTGCCCTTGAAACTTTAGGCATCAGTTTTAAACTCCTGGGCTAAGGCGAGGTTTATTTTGTCCTTTTTGGGAAAGGGAACCTGCTTTAAACCCAGTGGAAATGTTTCTCCTTTTAGAGAGGAAAATGCTTTCATTTTGACAAGAGCCAGTGGATTTTGTTTCTGGGGCTTTGACACCTCTTCTGCATCGGTGATGGGGTGTCTTTGGGCAGCTGCTTCCTGGGCAGGCTTCATAGTCACCTTCCTACTGAGATTCATTCTGGCCCTTGGTAGTCTTATCAAGGTCATTCCTGACTTTAGAGTCAGATTCTTCCTCAGTTAGAATCTTGGTTCTCTTAGTTGCTTGATCTTGGAGAATCCTTCCCCTTGCTGGATCTTACTTTCTCATTTATGGAAAAGAAATAACAATGGTATCTATCTTTGGAGGGGAGTGAGGATGGAGCCTGGGAAAGTGGGGAGAAGCCCAGATGACAAGAGGGGGCTAACTGGGTACTTAGAAATTGGCCTTAAGTCCTCTGTTGAATCAACAGTTTCACAAACATCTCACAATCTCCGATCACAATAGATTATGACTCAATGAATTAAGACTAAATTAAGATTAAGATTAATCCACAGTGGATTAAGACTAACATAAGACCCCTTGATAGTAGGTTCAAACACAGGTAAGAACAAGATTACTCAAAATACCCAAAGTACAACCTCTAGCTTCCTTCATCCATTCCTCTGAACTTCTAGATGAACATCACTAAACTGCTCAGTCACAGAATTCTCTAATTTCCTTGACACCATTCAGTTCAGAACAAAATTCAACATGTTCTGAACACAAGCATGGCCCGGCGGCCTTTCTAGTAGAGAATGCTTCCCACAGTCAACCTGCAGAACTGTACCCCACTTCCTTATTCTCAGTCCCCATTTGGACTTATTCCAAATTTATGCTTCTCACTGCCGCTTCTTTTTCCAGGAAAGAAAGTTCTATGACAGACCCAAGTTTCTTTTATTCCCAATGTACGCTGAAACCTAAGAACAGTTCTTCCACGTGCTGGGAGATTCATTAGATATTTGTTGGATGCATGAATGAGTGATTAGAGTCCTGGCACTGCTGCTTGGATAGAGCCAACATTCCATTAATGGTAGTGTACTCCGATTGCAGTAGGAACAATTATGATCCGAAAGTGACTACCAGGAATGAGCATTTGAAGTCACTTGTTGCAGATGGAGCAGTAATGATCAGTGGTTTTGATGAAGAACGATATATTTGGGGGGAGGGTTGGGGAAAGAAAGGAAAAGTCTCCTTTCCTTCTGTGGCTATGGAGTCTGGCTGGAAACATCATGCCATTTCCATTGAGCTGACTGAAAGCGGGAAGAAATGCTGAGTCAAGCTAATCAATGCTGAGCTGAGGCCTACCTTAACCTCTGAGTTGAGTTAACCTGGCTTGCTCAGATTCAGAGATCTGCAGGTCATTTGGACTGCTTGCCTCCTGAGTGGCCTGGATTGCCATTTAGCAACGCTTCCTTGAAAAAAAGAAACTGCTTGCCTGAGCTGTGAAATCTCCCCTTTTTTCACTGGTTTTCAATTTATGTCTGTCATTGGGGCATGAGCCGCAGGCCTCTCCCTGTGCTTTTCCCCATGTGCACTGCTTATTATGACTGCTTGGGAACCTGCAGCAGAGCAGTGTCCTTTCATCACCTCTTGATGCTTCTCCTGAATTGTATAAGAAGGTGAGATGTCTGACCATCTGGGGCATATGCCATGTGATTTGCAGCAGCCATCACTCCATGCTCTTGGATAATTTCTCTGAGGGGAAGTCAGCTGAGTCTCATTTCTCCACAGGTTCCTGGAACCAGTCTGTCAAGCTGGCCTGCCCATCACTTGGGCAATGGAGGTTCTTCTAGCATTAAGATGCTTGTCGGAGATATTTTTTATATTACTTTCTTTAAGCACCATGATTATAAAATTGTTCATGATTGGGTTTCTGTCATAGAATGTACGCCACCCTTTGTCAGTGGACTTTCCTCACCACCAATGTCCTCAGTTTTCTTCCCCCATCACCACCTGCCTATGGTGGAGAATTTTACTTCTCTCTCTCTCCCTCTCTCTCTCTCTTCCTCTTCCTCTCTCTGCCTTTTTCCATTGTGACACTGTGATTTCCACTATTATTAATCAAGAGGTACTATGCATATCACTTTATCCCCTTTCAGCACCCACTTCTTGTCCCGAGTAATCAGTTCCAGCTATCATTGTCATAGTGTCATAGTCTTATCTACTCTAACTGCACTTATCACTCTATGTTGCCAGCTTCCTACCATGGATTGGTCCTCCTGACCCTCATCTCTATTGTCTCTGGATGTTATTACGTACTATTTTTCTTATATCCCACAAATGAATGTAATTATTCTATGTCTATCACTCTCCACCTGACTCAATTCACTCAGCATAAAAATCTCCATATCCATCCATGTATAAGCAACATCCACTTAATTTTTCCTAATAGCTGCATAGTATTCCATTGTGTAGATGTAGCACAGTTTCTTTAGCCACTCAGCTAATTCTCACACATTTATGCCAGCCATTTTTTAAATAGAGAAAGTCAATACTGCTTTAGATTGCATGGAGAATTTTAAGGAGAAAAACTGCAAGGAATACATTCAGTATGGACAAGTTAGACACCCCTGTCAAATCATTTGGTAACTCTGAATTTTTTTTTCAAGCCACACCTGTTTGATGCTCAGGGATTACTTCTCGCAAGCGCTCAGAAATTGCCCCTGGCTTGGGGGGACCATATTGGATGCCAGGGATCAAACCACAGTCCTTCCTTGGTTAGCGCTTGCAAGGCAGACACCTTACCTCTAGCGCCACCTCGCCGGCCCCTGAATTTAAAAGGCAGTGCCTATGTGTGTGTGTGTGTGTGTGTGTGTGTTGGGGGCTTAGGTAAAGGTGTTTATGTTGGGGTGCAGGTGTAGCAAGGCACACTGCTGAATAGCTCCTCTTTCCAGTCTGACTACCTTATTCTATTGATGTTGATTATAACTGATATTTAGATCCCTCCTCCCCTCCCCCCCCACCTTCTTGTTTTAAAGAAGCCGACTTTAATAAGTAGAAATTTTATTTGGTGGTAGTATGTCTTCTTCAGAAACATTGCAGAACTACATGCATCTTTTCTCTGGTGAATAATTTGCCAGTGTGCATTTATCAGAATGAAAAGGCCTGGCATATCAATAAGCTATTTTGGTTCCTTTTCTCTGAGTGAGTAAAGTTCAATAGGCAGGTTATTATGTCAGAAGTCTACATGTTGTTAAGTGTTAGCCTTGTGGTTTTTCAGACTGAGATTTGGATTAGGCAAAGGACTCATTTTCTGGGATTAGAAATCTGTCATCTCTAAACTTCAGGATATAACCATCACTGCAACTTGCTGGGTCTTCAGAGATTTTTTGTAAATAAATATCACCATATTGACCACTGTCCTCACTAGTGAATGTTCTTCAGTCGCCTTTAATTTCTGTGCTCTGCACTTGATCTTTGTATCTTGAAGTGATTGTTTCTTCCTTTCATGGATGACTGTTGTCTATATTAAATTCTGTCACTGCCAAGTGTAGGAGAAATTATTGGTTTTTGAATTCAATTTTGATTAAATGGTTGATTGTAACTGTTGGAGCTTTTGGAGTCTTTTAAATTGTCCTAGAGCTCATAAAGAACATAGCAGGCTTATGAAGTTATTTTAATCAAGAGAAATATTTATATTTATAATTGGGCCCCAGAGTAACATTTTGGGTCTCTATTACTGAGTTTTTTTTTTTATTTCTATGGATTGCATTTTCAACAAGACAGACACCAGGGCTGTCTCTTCCCTTTAGGTTATTTAGACTCCTGAGATCCTTCAAATGAAGTTTTAATTATGAGAATTTTCAGTTTGCAGAAATACTAGTGTTAATTGCTTTTGCTGCCAGTCACTGCTCCTTTGGTGGGGCTGCCATGTACTATGTGCTATGTGGTGGCTGGGCCTTGCCATGAGGGAGCCAAGATCTACCCATACAAGATGGGAGTGGACCGGCTAGGAGATGGCCTACCAGTGGGCTGAGATGCTATGTATGGTGAAGAAGCATGAGGACATGCAGTGGGGGAAGAGACTGAAGGCAATGGAGACCCAAAGTGAAGAGAGTTCAGGCAAACCTTCCTTAATAAGGGGGCTGAGAAGTGACAAGTTTCTGCTCTAAAAACAGGGCAAGAAGGAATAGATGGTCAGCAGGAGCCTGCTCCACGATTGGACACACAGGGTGATTTCCTCAGTTCTACCACCTGCACCACCCAAGGGCTGGAACTCTGGAATGCTTGGAGCAGAGACCTCAGAATGGAGAAGTGTTGGATGGGTGTGGTGGTGATGACGGGGAAGGTTCCAGTTTGGTCAAGGACAAAAGATCTAATTTCTTTCTGGCTTCTAGAAAGAAACAGTTTTTCACATGTTTTAAGCACTGAATGTCACTAGGTCAGAGCAGACCAGTGTTCTGACAGGTGCAAGAAAGATATAACAGGATAAAAATAGTCAAGCATACTGTCCTATTACTTTTGCATTATAAAAGCTTGTCCAATAATTTTGTCTATTTAAATTCCCTAATTTTGTTTCATCACTCACTTTGATATACAAGAAAGCTCTGATTCTCATTCTGATAGCAGAGCTCTATATTGTACAATTCTCTCTGATTAGCATGACTTGCATCATTGCCAATATCTTTTCCAAGTAGCTTCTAATAGGGGACCCCATTCTCTCACATGCATGTCTTTATTTGCCAACACCTTTATCAAAGAGCCTAATAACTAACCACTAGGCATAATATATTTACAAAGATATAGCTAATAGAATGAAGAAGTGGGAAGTTGGACAATAATCGAAAGCACTCAAAATTGCAAACCAGTATGTCATTAGCCAGTAGTGATTGAGACAGTGGGAAGACTAGTGTGTGAATGGATTCATCTTTCAAGACTCTTGAGGTGAATTCTCTCAGGAAACGTGGAAGTAACCGCTTAGGTTTTCTATCAGTAAGAGAACTGTTCAGAGTACTCTGAGTATTCTGTTGAATAGTTTCCAGGAAAATGAACCCATTACTGTGATCCCATATACAGTCAAGAGTTTGACTACAAAACACAGGATTTTCAGGAGTTTTCAAAATTTGATAAACTGGGTCAATGTATTAGTTAAGATTTTCTTCTTCTGTTAGTTTCTTTCGACAGTCTCCTAAAGAATTGATGTTTGAAAGTCCACTGTCTCCGGCCAATGAACATGGAATGCAAATTTTTGTTTGTTTTGGGGCCAGACAAAGCAGGACTTTGGGCCAGGACAAAACAGGTTTGTTCTTCGCTCAGCTCTTTGGGATCTCTCCTGGTGGTGCTGGGTGGAACATATGGGATGCTGGGGGTTGAACTTGGGTCAGCCTTGTGGAAGGCAATTGCCTACTCGCTGTGCTATTGCTCTGATCCCAGATGGCAACTTTAAAGCATGTTTATCCTTATTGAGCTTATTGATTCTCTTCCACAATCATGACTTTGTTTCCCAGGGTCTTCTGAAGTTCAGGTACCTTGTGGGGAGGGGATGAAGTAATAACTTCAAAAGATACTCAACATTTTGGTATGAGTTATGCTTTAACTTTGCCTTCCTTGTCAATTTAGTAAAGACAACTAACAGCATTTTCAGCCGTCTCTTGCTGCCACCTCTCTAAGAGAATGTATTCTTGAGGGTTTTTTTTTTTTTTGAAGGCTCAGAGTGAAATTATTTTCTCCCTTCAGTGCACTCCAGGTAGCTCTACCACTGAGCCACATTCCCCGCTCCTTGAGGTGGGTTTTTCAAAAGCCTTTTCAAAATGCCCGTCATGTAAGAAAGAATCTAGTGAATTTTTTTCAACATGTTTTCAAGATCTAAATTGTTGAATTGAAACTTCAACACAGTTGTCTAATTAATGGCTGTCTATTTGAAACCCTTCAATTCTGCTCGCAGTTTCTTCCAGATATTTCACATGTTACAGATTATGTAAGGGGATGAAAATAAAGGATGGATGAAGGGAGGAAGGGAAAAAGAAAGGAAGGAAGAAGGAAAGGAAGGGAAGAAAGAAGAAGGCTCTTAGCTTTAGTTCTCATCTCTGACTCATTGCACAGTGGTTTGCAATGTTTTCATTGACGGTAGGTGGTAGCTGTAGACATTGTTTGTAGACGGGAAGGTAGTGCTCGGTGTTCTCATTCCTAAATTTCTAAAGCACCTTTTTTGAGCAAGGGTACTTCCTCTACTTTTCCTGGCTTAGACAAAGATCTTAAACTCAGAATTTAAGTCATATTGAATAAGGTTGGGGCCGGGTAGGTGGCGCTGGAGGTAAGGTGTCTGCCTTGCAAGCGCTAGCCAAGGAAGGACCTCGGTTCGATCCCCCGGTGTCCCATATGGTCCCCCCAAGCCAGGGGCGATTTCTGAGCGCATAGCCAGGAGTAACCCCTGAGCGTCAAACGGGTGTGGCCCAAAAAAAAAAACCATATTGAATAAGGTTATAGGAGAATGAAATGACTACATATCTCCTGTGACCTCAGCCCTGGAGTTGCCTGCTTGATGGTAAATTTCCCCTCTTGGAACTCTCTCTGCTCTTTGAAACTTCTCAGGTCTCAGGTTCCATTAGAGGCCCATGAATAGTTCATGGTGACTGAAACAATGATTTCTATTTACGACTTCCCGTGTAGGACCTTGGCTTTGGGAGTTTTGACAAATGACATGCATGGTCATATAATTATGGGCTTGGTTTTCTGTGCAGGCTTATTATCTTTCCCAGGAGGGAGTTGGAAACCGGAATAGCAAGCTGCCACCTGTGAATATATGGGCTGTGTCTGGCTGCAAGGGAGAAGAATGAATTTATAAGGCTGGGGAGAGGCTAAGTGTGGTGAGATAAAGCCAGATGTGGTTCTGTAAGTTAGTATCCTGGCACTTCGAAATGGAATGGAATCACCTGTTATCTTGCTAATGCACAGCTGCAGATTGAATTAGTCTGGGAAGGGGCCTGAGATGCTGCATTTCCTATCACCTCCAGGTGATGCCCTGGATTTGCAATGCACTCAGGAGGAGCCAGGGCTCAGACAGTAAAGCTCATCCTGTGAAGCCTGGAGACCAGGCACCTCTAGGGATAGTGAGCAGAGCCAGCAGTATTTGATGGCTCCTTCAGGAGTTCCAGCACCCACCACACTCCAAGCATCTGGTTGCATCGTCCCATTTTGAAAGTTAGGGAAGAGAAGGTCAGCTTGGGATTGTGTTCCCCACTGCCAAACAGGAGGGACTTTTCTTATCCACCTCGTTGGCCATAGAGGGCTGCTGTGTCCCTTGGAAGAGAGGAAGGTTATAGTGATTGACCTCTAGCCCTAATGGGTTGTACCTGGCCAGGTCTGTCCTCCCTGTTGTACATAGTTATCCGGTAGCTCTGGCTGGATCTGTCCTGCTGGTTATCTCAATTCTCCATTCTTGTCATCTGGACTTGATATTTCTATACCAGAGTTCCCAAGTCTGCACTATTTTGGCCAGGAGGAATCTGCTGTGGGGGTGTCCTGTCCTTTGGAGGTTTTAGTAGCTTCTCCCCTACAGAGACTAGTATAGTCCCCCAGAGGGCAGCGACCAAAATCTCTACAGATTTTGCCATGTGTCCCTGGGAATGGTGGCACAAGTGGGGTTTGTCCCTGGTGGAGGGCTGCAGCCGGTTCTTTGAGTTGGTAATCCTCTACACACCCATAATAGCCTGTACCCTGTGAGAGACCCCTTATCTTGGTTCTCAAAGACTTCTTCACTGAATTAATCTTTAACTGGATGTATTGGATGGATGCTTTTATGTTGGCCTGATCCATCTGCATGTTGGTGATATTTCGGAGTCATTTCTATCAACATTGTTCTGTATTGTACCATGTTGGACTGTTAGCTCCAGCCACTGCCCTCTGTACTCAGAAACTGGTGTATATACTGAATTCTTGCAAATCAGACCCGTTAAATTGTATAGTCCTAACTTTGCACTCCTCATTTTAACGTCTTTGAAGAGTTTGACATTTTTAGATTTCACATATTATTCACATTGTCTTTAGGGGTTACCTCGCTTAGCCTAAAGAAGACCCTCATAGGCATCAAATGTTGGTTGGATGAATATGAAACTATAAGAAGGAAAAAAAAACTTGCCTGGTAAATAACACATGTGTGTCATAGACCTATCTTGCGACAGTTCCCAGTGAGGAGTTTGTTCCCACTTGTTTCCCCCAGTTTTTTTCCCTGTTATGGTATTTTTGTTGTTGTTGTTGTTGTTGAAAAGTAACTTGATTTCAGACACCGACATTTTATTTTGTTTATTTATATATTTGTTCTTGTGGGGCCATACTCAGTGGCATTTTCAGGGGCTACTCCTGGCTCTGCTCAGAAATTAGTCCTGCAGGCTCAGGTATTGGACCCAGGTCAGCTCATTGATGGTTGACATTTATGGTGGCCCCTAAACACCACTCACTGGGATGGCCTTCGTGATACTATCACTGCAGGGACCAATCATTATCAGACTCAGGCCCTAGCATTGAGTCAGGCTTACAATCACCCATGTGGCCCATGGACCTTGAACATTGCTTGGAAGGCTCTTTGCCTTTCCAAAAAGGTTAGGATGGGAAAAGTTAAAAAAAAAAAGGAATCTTTGAGGGGAAAGACCAGAGGAAGAGCAGGAGAGAGAATAGTGGGGTTCAGGTATTTGCTTGCATGTGACCGCTTTGGTTCAGTCCTCAGTACCTCATAATCTGCATACAGAGCACCACCAGGAGTGGTTTATGAGCATTTGTGGATGTTGCCTACCCCCCCCAAATCCCACCACAATAATAAATAAATAAATAAATAAAGCCAGACCAGAGTAAGCATCTTCTGTGAGAAGATAAATGAACCTTTACTGAAGTTTTCTTAGCCTCTCGCTGATTGGCATGTACTCTGCTGCCCTCTAGTGGTTTTCATTGAAAATAGCAAGATCGCATTTAAATCATTTGTTTATTGTAGAGATGAATTGCTTAGAAGATTTGTTATTCACTTTTGGTCACAATAAAAATTATTTTTTTTGTAAAGAAAGAAATAGAGAAATAAAAAATTATTTTTAAAAAATGGCTTACACAATAATAGTAAATAAAAACAAATAAAGAAATAGATCTTTGATTAAAAAAGAATGAAGGTGCTCTTAAAGCTGTGAGGCCATCCGGATGTCATGAAAAGATATATATATATAAATAATTTGTATTTTATGGACTCAAATTAGGGTGCTGTGTCAATGGAAAAGGGGGAGATGGAAGGAGCTTGACTGTGATGTTTACTGCACCTTTGCAGCTATCCTGCACATTTACCTGGAGATTGAATCTTCTCCCTTTCAGTGAGACAGAGTCCTAGAGCAGAGCCCTGGCAGGAAAGAGGGCAGAGCAGAGGGTTTCAACAGACCAGAAGATGGACAGGTAGAAATGTGAGCGAGACAGTGACTTCTCCGCCCCTGAGGTGACCCTTTGGGATCATGCAATTCTTCCCCATCTTTAAGTGTTTATATTTAGAGTCAACACCAGATTTGGGAAATAGGCATGGGGATAGAATTCTGAACCCCCACACAAGCCCGAAGTTCACAGATCAAGCCCTTCTCTGTGAGGTGATGGCTGCCCAGCACCAGAGTTTTCCCTCTGAGGTGAACAGGGCCTGTATCGAAGACTCCTGAGGGAAGCTTCCTATTTGAGTGAAGATTCCATTGAGGCAGTCTCAGAATCCATCCTGCAGATTCTAGAAGGGAGAATGGCTCCAGAAATAGGTAATTCACCTGATTTCATGGAAGAAGAGGAGATTCTGAAGCCAACAATGTGAGGTGCTTGTTAAAACAATCATGGTGCAGGACTCAAAAGATGACAAAACTGCTCATGTAGGTGAAATGCATTTAATAAATAAAAGATTGGATTTTGCCATATTGCTATCTCACTGGAGTTAAGGGGTTTGGAGAGAGAGAATGTGTGTGTGTGTGTGTGTGTGTGTGGGGGGGGGGGTGTCTGTGAGGAAGAATATAGTTGTAATTTCATATAGCACTGCCCATTTTTATATTGCCAAATTAAATCAAATGCTTTTAATACTGATCGTTCAGTTGAGTATATTTGCAAATATTTGTCAGTGACATTTTTTTGTGTTGTCAGTGATTACCCAGAAAATGCAATGGCTGTGGATGATCCATTTTGAGATTCTAGGCACCACACTAGGTTTTTTGTTATTGTTGTTTGTTTGTTGTTTTGTGTATGTGTGTGTGTCTACGTGCTTGCGTGTCTGTGTCTTTCTCCCTTCAAGTTAGATTTTTCTAGTCTAAATCTTTAAGTACCTCCCCTGTTTCTTGTTGGGCTGTGTCTGTCTCTACATGAAAACCAAAGCAGAACTGATGAACCTCCGTGTGGATTAGGTTAATCATGGAGATGTTGATTCGGTTGATTGACAGTGACCCAGGCCTAGTAATTAAAGCATGTTCTACCTACAGAGATGCAAATTCACTGACAGGAAGCAAGTTCCAAGGACTGACTTACTATATTTTTCACTCTGTAAGATGAACCTGACCATAATACGCACATAGATTTTTAGATGCTCTCCTCCCTTGCACTCGGGCTTCAGTGCCAGGCAGCATTCACTCCATAAGACACATCTTTTGGGGGAAAATAGTGCATCTTATGGTACAAAAAATATGGTACTCTTCTTAGGAGAGATTGGAAAGTTGTAGACACCTGCCATTTTGGGGTGTCTCGGTGCTCATTGCCCATCTGGGGCACAGGGAGAACCAGAGTCCTCTTTTAGGTCCCCTGGTGACTGGCAGGATCATTGAGAACCTTTATTCTACTTTATTCTACTTCCTGTAGACAAGAAGTTTCTCCATAAGTCATTGCTGTGATGTGTCACTTAATCTGTGGTTGTCCTCAACCGGATGTAGAAAGGTGAGAGTAAGAAAGAGATAACAGCAAAGGTGGGACAGGGATCTGGCCTGATAAGGTGGTCCAGTAGGAACTTCTGCAGGAGCAGGACATTACCAACACTTGTTGCATCTCACATTCTATGAGGTTCATCTTGATTTCTGAGGTGAGGCTGGAATAATCCAGTTTACTAAACACAAACACTTAGGGCATGTCTCTTTGGTGCCAGGTACTCCTGAAAACTCCTAACAAGTCTTTGTTTGCCGAATGAGTCCTGAGAGGTCACTCATATCCCAACTTGACAGATAAGGGAACTATGCGGTGGTCACTTGCTTGATGGTTTACACTGAAGGGAGAACTGACATTGGACTCCTGAGATTTGGGTTTTAGAGTCTTTGCTTGCTGTTTTGTGCTTGTTTGCTTGGGGTATACACCCACCACTGCTTAGGACTTACTCCTGGCTCTGCACTCCCTCATGAATCAGTCCCAGTGGGGTTCAGAAGACCGACCATATATGGTGCTGGGGATTGAATGCAGGTCTGTACATGCAAAACAATGCCCTGCCCACTTTACTATTGCTCTGGTCCCTCTTACATTTTTTTTTTTTAGTACAACTTTTTAAGACCTTATTCTTAGCAAAAGTCATGTATATAATATTATTAACTATAGCTGCATATCATAAATTGATTCTCAAAAGTTTTTTTTCTTTTTTTAAAATAATTTTTGGGTCTTCCCAAGCAATGCATAAGAGACTCAGTGGCTCCACTGGCAATTTTGGCCAAAAACCAGAAGATGTGGTGCTGATCAGGCCCTTCATTCAGAGTTATCAGGCCATCCTAATGGTGCTGGGAGACTCCAGGGCCATATCTGGTGAAGCTTGGGGGACCATGCGGTGCTAGGAATGGAGCCACATACTGAGTGTCTCCCAAACGTTATCTTTTAACCAACATGTACAGCCTCTGACCAAAGTCTCCCCATTCTCCTAGCCCCTTACACCATTGATCTTTTCTCTATTTCTATGAGTTTGATATTTTTTCATTTTTCATTTATTATTTTTTATTCTACATATTATATGGTACAACTTATCATGGGTTTCTTGCTAGAGAATTTCTGAGCCATGTTACATGATCATAAGTGGCCCATTCAACCTGCCTCCCCTCCCCTCCAGCTCACTTTTCTCTTGGTCATTCTGTTCTCCCTCATCTTCCCTGATGCCAGAGAAGAGAGGTCAAGGGACCATCAGGCTATGTGCTGGGCAGGCTAGAAGAAATGGAATAAAGTCTGTGGACATGCATGCTGGGCATACAGGCAGCAAAGCTCACCTCCACTTTGGGAAAGCTTTTTGTGGAGGGCATTGCTTCTGTCTGACACAGCGCTCCTTCCTTGTTTGCATTTGTATCTGAGCTTGGCTTCTGGATTAGGGAGCTGGTGTGCAGAGAGAGATGAAAGCTCTGAGCAGCTCTGTTCCCTCACCTGCTCCCTAATTGGGAATCCTTGCCCTGGAACAGTCAGTTTAGACCCCAGGTCCGTACCTCTACTGAAACTATTTTCTGTCTTCTAATAGACAAATATCTCTTCATTACCTCCCTTGGGAGGCCCAGAAAGAGTGTCAGGCTGGATGTGACCAGAGTCTTGGTTGACATGTTCCTTTTGCAGGAGGCAGATGACCCTGCAGGCAAAGGAAGATACCACAGTTAGAGATATGTTCTATGGTGCAGTTTGTATTCAGGAGAAACTTGCTTCATTCCCTGATTCAGTCAGAGCGATGGGTGGGGAGGAAGTCTTTATTTCTTTACAAGTCTGGGTATTTTGAGGATTTTGGTTTCTTATAGGTTCAGCGAAATGAGGACAAATCTACCACCTTGAAGCTGGCTGACTTTGGCCTTGCAAAGCATGTGGTGAGACCCATATTTACTGTCTGTGGGACCCCGACCTATGTGGCTCCTGAAATTCTGTCTGAGAAAGGTGAGTCGTGCATCCTATGTAGGACTTCAGTTCACTAAATACATATTTTACCTTTAGTATTTGATCCTCATCAATAAAGAGCGACCATATTTTTCGCTCTGTAAGATGCACCTGATCATAAGACATACATAGTTTTTAGAAGAGGAAATAAGAAAAAAACTATTCTAAAGCAAATGGTGTACTAAAATGTTTAATAAACTCTAACAGAATAAAATTTTAATCATGTGAAGTGAACAGCAGTCAACATGACATTAAGAATCACTATGACTGTCTCTCCTCCCCTGAACTCAGGTTTCAGCTCCGTGCAGCATTTACTCCATAAGATGCACAGACATTTTCCGCCATCCTTTGGGGAGGAAAAAGTGCATTTTATGGTATGAAAAATATGGTACTTTGTACTGTGTTAGCATGTGGACATTCATGGACTGTTTGAAGTAGAATTCCTTGTATTTCTCTCTTTGGGGCTGACCTGATTATGAAGAATTGGTGGACGCTCATGTGCGTGTGCATGTTTGTGTCAGGTGACAGAAGAAAAATAGTGGCGAATAAGATGTACCTCAGAAAATAAATATATTTGTGCCAGTGATTCACAATCTCCAAAGAGAGAGAACTGAAGTAGTTATGGTGACTGACTTAAAAATAATAAGTCCGGGGCTGGTGAGGTGGCGCTAGAGGTAAGGTGTTTGCCTTGCAAGCACTAGCCAAGGAAGGACCGTGGTTCGATCCCCCGACGTCCTATATGGTCCCCCCAAGCCAGGGGCAATTTCTGAGTGCTTAGCCAGGAGTAACCCCTGAGCATCAAATGGGTGTGGCCCGAAAAACCAAAAAAAAATAAAAAAGAATCAGAAAAATAATAAGTCCACCATTCTTACATGAGGTAAAAATGAGCGAGTTCCCTTCTAGACACCAACTATTGTATTTATTCTTGCCTGTGTTTTATAAGGATCCAATGAACTGTTTCAGTGGCACATTTTGTAGAGATTATAACATAATAACATAGTTATTATTTGACTCCAAATATGTGAGTGGTCCCCACAGTGGCACTCCCAGAGATATTGACTTATCCATCCAATAGAAGATGGGTATAGGGTTGATGACAAGGAAGATAGAATTATCCAGGTAGACCAGAGCTACACGAGCAAGCTACATTTAGTGAAGGCCGAGATGTTTGAAGTTTCTGGCAGTATGTGCCACTACCTAGTACTGTTGTATATGTGACTTGGACACAGCTCACATTGCTTGTACCTTGCTGTGAATGTTTGAGAATTTTTTATCTCAGCTGTGCTGTGCTCAGAGAGATGCTTTTCAAAATCTTTTTTGAGTTTTGGGTCATACCTGGGTCAATGCTCAGGGACTACGCCTTGCTCTACACTCAGGAGTTACTTCTGGTAATGCTTGGTTGACCATATGGGGTGCCAGAGATAAAACCTGGGTTGGGTGCATGCAAGGCAAGCACCTTATCTTCTCCCAAGAATTATGCATCTTTTGATATTGTGGCTAGAGATCATGGTCACATCGAATTACCCTAAGAATTTCTGGAGTCTGTTTTTGTGATTGAGCATGGACCATTATTTAGGAATCAAGTGGCTTTCAGGTCAGTCTATATTAAGGTAGATTCTGTGTCTGTAGGAGCTGGCATGTAGGGTTTTAGGTTTGCAAGTGGCTTTTGCTGAGAGTCCTTGTGACATGGAGCTAAGATTTTCCATCAGTAGTCTCATCACATGTCACCCACCTGGGTTTTAATTTCATATGTGTCTGCCTCCTATTTCACAGGTTATGGACTGGAGGTGGATTTGTGGGCTGCCGGCGTGATCCTCTATATTCTCCTGTGCGGCTTCCCCCCATTCCGCAGCCCTGAGAGGGACCAGGAGGAGCTCTTCAACATCATCCAGCAAGGACAATTTGAGTTCCTGGCCCCCTACTGGGACACTATCTCTGATGGTAAAATTTGGGGCTTCTCGTTTTTGCGTATGAATAAACAGGGACCCAAGAGGTACTCATTGCTGGTACATGGGGGCTCTGGAAGGCAAGGTGACTTTTCAGAATGGGATTTTGGTCCCTTGTTTGAGTTGATTTGTCTGTTCAACCCACTCTGAGAGCTAGATAGATGGGGGTTTGATGTCTTTAAGCCCTTAGCATACAGACATTTCCCACTTATTTCTTCTAAATATATCACTTAAGACCAGATATTGAGTTGCCTGCCATCCTACCCTTTGTCTTTTCTTTCAGCGGGAAGATGAAAAAGAACTTTAAGAGTCTTGTAAGAAGGCATTTGCCTTGCATGAGGCCAACCCAGATTTAATCCCTGGTGTCCCATGTAGTTCTCTGAGCCCCATCAGGAGTGATTCCTGAGGGAAGAGGCAGTAATACTGCTGGGTGTTATCCTCCAGACCCCCCAAAACAAGAAGGTTAAAAACTTCAGTTTTTACCCCAAAATAAGAGATTTCAGAGGGATTTTTTTTGGTGCATGTAGAGTGAGGACATTGAAAGCAGTGACTACATAGTACATTTGTGTAAAAATGTTCTAGAATTTTTTTGGCAAATATTCCTTAGATTGCCTTAGAGAGCCTTGTTGTGGATCTCTCTCTCCCCAGGAATGAGAAGACTTTTGAGTCTTCTGTGACCAACATGAGTTCCTCTGTGCCCAGGTTCCTGCTTCTAGACAACTTAGCTGGAATCCCAGAATTCCTTGCTGAAGTGATTTTTCTAAGGTGCATAAGGCCACTTTCCCCAAAGTGTAGAAGGGAGGCCAGGAAGTGACTATTTTGGGGAAAGTGTTGGCAAGGCCACTAGTTATTTCTGTGTGGATATGTGAGTTTGGGAATTGTTCCAATTTGACTTACTACTGCTTTTAGGCTAGGTGCCAGGGGCCCTTTGTAGTAGAGCTTTCCTGTCTGAATTGGGGAGGGGTGGGGGAATCCTGCAATTCTTGGGCAGGAAGCTGTTTAAGGGTTAGCTGGGCAGTGGGTAAAAAAGGCTGATAGGTAGGTGTATCTCCAAATATAGATAATGTGGGTATTTTGTTCCTCTACTTTCTCAAGTAATTAGTAGAAGGGGTCTCAGAGAGTTGGCCAGGGAGAGCCAGCAAGCCTCCTGGCCCAGTGAATTTTGCTACTTGCTACTTGTATCATTCTCTGATCAGTTATGGTCTTGGGCAGCAAATGAGATTTATTTTGAAAGTTTGCTATGGATGGCTTCAATTTCTTTACCCATGTTTTTTATTCTAGTCAGTCTGAAGGCATTCATCAACTTAGGAAGATTGAACATATTACTTTTAGCAACATGATAGTTTAATATAAATTTTTTAACTTTGTAGGCCTTTTGTTTATTCCTTTTATGCTAGTGCATGGGGTGGAAGTGGTATGTCCTAGGATCCTAGAGAAATAAACAAGCATTTTCTTGGATTGTCCCATGTACTAATAATAATCTGTTGCCATTCTTCACTATTTAAATTTGAATTCATTAAAATCAGTATAATCTATACACAATTCCTTGGACATGTTAGTCACACAGTTCAGTTACTCACGAGACTCCTGTAGATGTTCAGATTCCAAAAGTTTCCATCATCATAGACCCTGTCACAACCAGTTGGGTATCTTGAGCAAAACTTGTATGAGAAGGTTTTATTTTTGGTTTGGGAATGGAAAAGTCAGAACCACTGTGTTTCATTCATGTCTCTCTCCTTTCATTCCAAAGCTGCCAAAGATCTGGTGAGCCAGTTGCTGGTGGTAGACCCCAAAAAGCGCTTCACAGCCCACCAGGTTCTTGAGCACCCCTGGATCGAAAGTGCTAGGAAAAATAGCGTGGTCCACCTACCAAAAGAGGCACCCCCGAGCATCGAGGGCCATTTCCGGAACCAGCACAAACGGGCTGTTGAACAGGCAACTTCGTAAGCATTGTTCAAGCACTCATCTGCTCAGCCACAGGTGCCACTCCACAGAGAGCCAAGGATGGAAATCCCAGAAAGCAAATGAAAATGCTAACGTCCCATTTTTGGAGAATGCAGAGGAGAGACTATTTTAAGGCATACTTTACCAAACAAACATTTATTGTAAAATGTCATGACGCATTTCAGGTTTGTAAGTTTGGAGCCCTTAACATGTTTCTGGATGTGAGGGACTTGGCCCCAGGGAGGAACTTTTGGTAATCACAACGAGTTTTGCTTCCTTCTTGTGACCACATTCCTTGAATATAACATGGATGGTACTTGGCTAAGCTTGGTTAAAATGGGATCTAAACTCGCTCTGTGAGATTAAAACGTTATCAGGTCTTTTCTGTTTTAATAAAACTTGCTTTAAATGACTGAAGGGGTCTGTATTTTGATTACTTACTCTGCAGGTGAGAGGAGCTAAAGAATTATTGTTTAGACACATCTTCCAAAACCAGTATTGTCACACCACTGATAGGAATTTCTATATTCTAATAGAAGGATGGACATAAGTCCTGCTAGGATGTCATATTCTTAGCATAGATGGCTATGGAATATTTTACCAAAAGACACACTGGGATGCTTCTCCCCTGTGTGGATTACTAGACTATTTCTTTAGAAATATTTTTGAGATTTGTATTATGGTACTGACATTATGCTTCCTTCACATCTAATTGATCTGTAATTGATTCTCCCTTCTGCTGTGTATGTTACAAGCCTTGATTAAATTCTCTTTACCACCCAACCACAATCATGTTTGTCATCAAGGTGTTTAAATAAAATATTATTAAAAAATTCTCTTTATCTGGAAAATTCCAGCACCAAATTAAAGACACTTAGAAACAACTTTTTTTTTTTTTTTCATCTTTAAAATGTCATTGCAGTTTCTGCTTCTGGGGACATCTCTAAACTTGTTAACTCTTACCTCAGAATTTACATTGAAATTGGTTTGGCCAGGATTGGGCTGTCGAAACTTTTACCAGGTATAAAACATGCATTTCTTTAGATATATCTCACCTCCTTCGTTTTGACCTTTAAACAATGAAACCTCCCCTCTTAGATAGAGAATTCTCTCTCCTCACTAATCCGCTAGTTTACATCTGAGGTTAGCCTGCCAGAAACTGCATTGAGATGTTAAAATTAACCTTCTTCTCCCTAGGACTTTCACTACCCTAGCCAGGTTAATCTGTCTGTGCATTGTGTACATTCTTCTCATAAGTGTGACTGGCAGTTTATCTAATATATACCATTTCCCCACATTAAAGTTTAGAACACTGTTTCTCCACATACATTGTGTTGCCTCATTTTCTTCATTTTTCACTGCCTGTGCATCCAATCTCTTTGTGAGAATTAAAAGAAGTTCTCTAATGTAACCAGACCCTAAGAGTTAGTCTGTGGCATAGTATGACTACAGAGAAATGTGATAAAGCTTGATGGAAAAGCTCTCTCTCTTTCCTTCTTCCTCTTCTTCTCCCTCCCTCCTTGGCTCCCTCCCCCACTCTGGAGGGGACATGTAGTAGGGGAAGATACACGATCTCTTGATCTTCTAGCATATCAGTCTTATTAAAGCAGTTTTGGTACAATCTGAAAAATTGAGCTGGAAAGGTAGCTCAGAGGGCTGGAACACATGCCTTGCATGAATAAGACCCAGGTTACATCTCCTGTACTTCACCCCTACCACAGCTTCTACACTACTAACCCCCAAGTACTTCTGGACCTGAGCAACATTCATTATTGGACATAAACATTAAACTATCTGCTTGTCCACAGTGGGCCCTATGACCCTTGTACAATTCTTGGAAGCCAATCTTTCCTTCCACCTTCTTTCCAAAAAACCCTAAATCAAAAACTACAAAAATGATTGAATTATTTCCCCCCTTTGGTGCCCATGGATACTGATTTTCAGCTGATTGTGAGTCTAAATCTCTCTACATGGAGTTGAGCTTTCAGGCTGTGACTTTGTTAACATTTTTAGATCACTGGGAGCTGTTTAGTTAATACATCAGAAATGCAGAATATTGGAAGTAGCACCAACTGCTCCAGACACATTTGTACCTGCAGGAAGACATTCGAAGGACAGAATGGGTGTGCTCGGACAATTTCCTTTTCCAGGCTTCCTTGCACTGTTACCAGATTACTGATAGCATGTGAAAGCTGAAAGCAGAACAATCCTGCCTCCCATACCAACCTTTGTGATGAGCTGGCCAGTAGGGCTTAGTATCATTCATAGCTCCTTCCTCTCCCTGCACTACCTTTTTTCAGCCATCAGGGTGGAAGAGCATATCAGTTTGCCAGAGAGAAAGAGAACTGGAGAGTTCCATAGAAGGAAATGTCACAGTGGGTGTTGGACATTCAAGGAAGCTATGAAATGATATAGAGCTAATAGTGTCAGGAATCCTTTCCAAGTTAGGGAAGAGGGTTAGGGTTGGGTTGATTAGAATCAAGGTATTAAGGAGAGCCTAATTGTAGTAGATAGTGGGGGTTGTTGTCCAAATTCCTTTCAACACTAATAGGGCACCGGTAGAGTTGCTAGTCGATTACTCAGTTGTCATTGTCCATGGGGAGTACTCTCAGTTGTGAAAAGTTGATTCATTTATGATCAGTCACACCCCTGGGGCAGGCTGCAAGCTACAGGGGAGGATATTAGGGATAATGCCATTGGGCCTTTTCAGCTCCAGAGCTCCTTGTAGTAGCTGGCTGAGCCCTGGTTGTGACTATATCATTCTCCCCTTGTTGCTGATCCTCCTGAGACTTCACCCAACCAGCCCTGGTGCATGCTAATCTTAGTCTCAGAGTTGGTTTCCCAGGAAATGAGCCTCTGACACCCCCTAGAAATGTAAAATTTCAGCAGAGGTGCCATCCGATTTCTTACTCTTAGGAGCTCTGAGGAGGTCTAGATAGCTGGCATGAACTATTATTTCCCAGCAGAGAGAATGAAACTCATTCTGAATACACACAGAAAAACTGGGATCTGGAACTAATTACTACTGGATCATTTTTGGAGAAAGGTACCAAAGCTGATGATCTCTTTTCAAAATCTTTGACATTCATCAGAATGTCATTTTATTTTTGACTATCAGTTGTTTTCTTTAAGTCATTTCTCTGGTTGAATTTTGGGAAGCCACATTTTTCTGGTTTCTTGCTACATTTGTTTATCTCTTTTTTAATTTTTTTATTTAAACAAATTTATTACATACATGATTGTGTTTGGGTTTCAGTCATGTAAAGAACACCACCCATCACCAGTGCAACATTCCCATCACCAATGTCCCAAATCTCTCTCCTCCCCACCCAACCTCCGCCTGTACTCTAGACAGGCTTCCTATTTCCCTCATACATTCTCATTATTAGGATAGTTCAAAACGTAGTTATTTCTCTAACTAAACTCATCCTTGTTTGTGGTGAGCTTCATGAGGTGAGCTGTAACTTCCAGCTCTTTTCTCTTTCGTGTCTGAAGGTTATTATTGCAAGGATGTCTTTCATTTTTCTTAAAACCCATAGATGAGTGAGACCATTCTGTGTCTTTCTCTCTCTCTCTCTGACTTATTTCACTCAGCATAATAGATTCCATGTACATCCATGTATAGGAAAATTTCATGACTTCATCTCTCCTGACAGCTGCATAATATTCCATTGTGTATATGTATCACTGTTTCTTTAGCCATTCAGCTGTTGAAGGGTATCTTGGCTGTTTCTAGAGTCTTGCTATGGTAAATAGTGCTGCAATGAATATAGGTGTAAGGAAGGGATTTTTATATTGTATTTTTGTGTTCCTAGGGTATATTCCTAGGAGTGGTATAGCTGGGTCATATGGGAGCTCGATTTCCAGTTTTTGGAGGAATCTCCATATTGTTTTCCAGAAAGGTTGAACTAGACGGCATTCCCACCAGCAGTGGAAAAGAGTTCATTTCTCTCCACATCCCAGCCAACACTGCTTGTTCTCATTCTTTGTGATGTGTGCCAATCTCTGGGGTGTGTGGTGGTACCTCATAGTTGTTTTGATTTGCATCTCCCTGATGATTAGTGATGTGGAGCATTTTTTCATGTGTCTTTTGGCCATTTGTATTTCTTCTTTGTCAAAGTGTCTGTCCATTTCTTCTCCCAATTTTTGGATGGGATTAGATGTTTTTTCTTGTAAATTTCTGTCAGTGCCTTGTATATTTTGGAGATAAGCCCCTTGTCTGATGGGTATTGGGTGAATAGTTTCTCCCACTCAGTGGGGGGCTCTTGTATCCTGGGCGCTATTTCTTTTGAGGTGCAGAAGCTTCCCAGTTTAATGTATTCCCATCTGTTGATCTCTGCTTTCACTTGTTTGGAAAGTGCAGTTTCCTCCTTGAGGATGCCTTTAGTCTCAATGTCCTGGAGTGTTTTACCTACATGTTGTTCTATGTATCTTATGGTTTTGGGTCTCATATCGAGGTCTTTCATCCATTTGGATTTAACCTTCGTACATGATGTTAACTGGGGGTGTAAGTTCAACTTTTTGCAAGTAGCTAGCCAGTTGTGCCAACACCACTTGTTGAAGAGGCTTTCTTTGCTCCATTTAGGACTTCTTGCTCCTTTATAAAAAATTAGGTGATTTCATGTCTGGGGAACATTCTCTGAGTATTCAAGCCTATTCACTGATCTGAGGGCCTGTCTTTATTCCAATACCATACTGTTTTGATAACTATTGCTTTGCAGTACAGTTTAAAGTTGGGGAAAGTAATGCCTCCCATATTCTTTTTCCCAGTGATTGCTTTAGCTATTCTAGGGTGTTTATTGTTCCAACTGAATTTTAAAAGTGCCTGATCCACTTCTTTGAAGAATGTCATGGGTATCTTTAGAGGGATCGCATTAAATCTGTACAATGCTTTGGGGAGTATTGCCATTTTAATGATGTTAATCCTGCCAATCCATGAGCAGGGTATGTGCTTTCATTTCCATGTGTCCTCTCTTATTTCTTGGAGCAGAGTTTTATAGTTTCCTTTGGGTAGGTCCTTCACATTTTTAGTCAAGTTGATTCCAAGATATGTGAGTTTGTGTGGCACTATTGTGAATGGGGTTGTTTTCTTAATGTCCATTTCTTCCTATTACTATTGGTGTATAGAAAGGCCATTGATTTTTGTGTGTTAATTTTGTAGCCTGCCACCTTGCTATATGAGTCGATTGTTTCTAGAAGCTTTTTCGTAGAGACTTTAGGGTTTTCTAAGTAGAGTATCATGTCATCTGCAAACAGCGAGAGCTTGACTTCTTCCTTTTCTATCTGGATTCCCTTGATATGTTTTTCTTGCCTAATCGCTATAGCAAGTACTTCGAGTGCTATGTTGAGTAGGAGTGGTGAGAGAGGGCAGCCTTGTCTTGTGCCAGAATTTAGAGGAAAGGCTTTCAGTTTTTCACCATTGAGGACAATATTTGCCTCTGGCTTGTGGTAGATGGCCTTAACTATATTGAGAAAGGTTCCTTCCATTCCCATCTTGTTGAGAGTTTTGATCAAGAATGGGTGTTGGACCTTATCAAATGCTTTCCTCTGCGTCTATTGATATGATCATGTGATTTCTATTTTTTTTGTTGTTGTTGATGTTGTGTATTATGTTGATAGATTTACGGATGTTAAACCATCCTTGCATTGCTGGGATGAAACCTACTTGATCATAGTGGATGATCTTCTTAATGAGGCATTGAATCCTATTTGCCAGGATTTTGTTGAGGATCTTTGCACCTGTATTCATCAGCAATATTGGTCTGTAATTTCTTTTTTCGTAGCATCTCTGTCTGGTTTAGGTATCAAGGTGATGTTGGCTTCATGAAAGCTATTTGGAAGTTTTCCTGTTTTTTCGATTTCATGGAAGAGTCTTGCCAGGATTGGTAGTAGTTCCTCTTGAAAGGTTTGAAAGAATTCATTAGTAAATTCATCTGGGCCTAGGCTTTTGTTTTTGGGCAGACATTTGGTTACTGTATTAATTTCCTCAATAGTGATGGGTGTGTTTAGATATGCTACATCCTCTTCCTTCAACCGTGGAAGATTATGAGTCCAAGAATTTATCCATTTCTTCCAGGTTTTCATTTTTAGTGGCATAGAGTTTCTCAAAGTAGTTTCTGATTACCCTTTGAATCTCTACCATATCAGTAGTGATCTCTCCTTTTTCATTCCTAATATGAGTTATCAAGTTTCTCTCTTTCTTTGTTAGTTTTGCCAGTGGTCTATCAATCTTGTTTATTTTTTCAAAGAACCAACTTCTGCTTTCATTGATCTTTTGGATTGTTTTTCGGGTTTCCACTTCATTGATTTCTGCTCTCAGCTTTGTTATTTCCTTCTGTCTCCCTATTTTTGGGTCTTTTCGTTGAGTACTTTCTAATTCTATAAGCTGCATCATTAAGCTATTCATGTATGCCCCTTCTTCTTTCCTGATGTGAGCTTGCAAAGCTATACATTTTCCTCTCAGTACTGCTTTTGCTGTGTCCTATAGGTTCTGATAGTTTGTGTCTCCATTGTCATTTGTTTCTAGGAAGGTTTTGATTTCCTCTTTGATTTCATCTCATACCCACTGGTTATTCAGTATTAGGCTTTTTAACTTCCAGGTATTAAAGTTTTTCTTTTGTGTCCCTTTGTAGTTCACATATAATTTCAGGGCCTTGTGCTCAGCAAAGGTAGCCTGCTATATTTCTATCCTCTTGATATTATGGAGGTATGTTTTATGTGCCAGCATGTAGTCTATCCTGGAGAATGTCCCATGTACATTAGAGAAGAATGTGTTTCCAGACTTCTGGGGGTGGAGTGTCCTGTATATATCTAGTAGGCCTCTTTCCTCCATTTGTCTTTTCAAGTCTAGTATATTCTTGTTGGGTTTCAGTCTGGTTGACCTGTCAAGTGTTGACAATGCCGTATTAAGGTCTCCCACAATTATTGTGTTGTTAATATTATTTTTCAAATTTGTCAACAATTTTATTAAATATTTTGCTGGCCCCTCACTTGGTGCATATATGTTTAGGAGAGTGATTTCTTCCTGCTGTACGTATCCCTTGATTAATACAAAATGTCCATCTTTGTCCTTTACAACTTTCCTAAGTATAAAGTTTGCATCATCTGATATTAGTATGGCCAGTCCAGCGTTTTTATGGGTGTTGTTTGCTTGGATGATTTTCCTCCAGCCTTTTATTTTGAGTCTATGTTTGTTCTGACTATTCAGGTGTGTTTCTTGTAGGCAGCAGAGGTTGGATTGAGTTTTTTGATCTATTTAGCCACTCTGTTTCTCTTAACTGGTGCATTTAGTCCATTGACATTGAGAGAAAGTATTGTCCTGGGAGTTAGTGCCATCTTTATATCAAAGTTTGGTGTGTCTGTTGGTCAGTCTTGTCTTAAAGTAGGCCTTTCAGTTTTTCTTTTAAGAATGGTTTTGAGTCTGTAAAGTTTCTGAGCTGTTGTTTGTCTGTGAAACCATGTATTGTTCCTTCAAACCTGAAAGTGAGTTTTTCTGGGTGCAGTATTCTATGTGAAGCATTTATTTAATTGAGTTTTGTCACTATGTCCTACCACTGCCTTCTGGCCTTGAGTGTTTCCGATGACAGGTCTGCAGTAAATCTCAAGGATGTTCCCTTGAATGTAATTTCTCTTTTCGATCTTGCTGCTT
This sequence comes from Suncus etruscus, assembly GCF_024139225.1. Classification (NCBI taxonomy): domain Eukaryota; kingdom Metazoa; phylum Chordata; class Mammalia; order Eulipotyphla; family Soricidae; genus Suncus; species Suncus etruscus. The sequence continues at coordinate 3,744,191 of NC_064867.1, forward strand.
TCAGAATTCTGTCTCTATCTGTGGGATTCGTCATTGTTACTAGGATGTGTCTTGGGTGTTTTTTTCTGGGGTCTCTTTTAGTTGGTACTCTTCGGGCATGCAGGATTTGATCACATGTATTCATTAGCTCTGGTAGTTTCTCTTTAATGATACTCTTGACCATTGATTCTTCCTGGAGATTTTCTTCCTGGGTCTCTGGGACTCCAATGATTCTTAAGTTGTTTCTGTTGAGCTTATCATAGACTTCTATTTTCATCTGTTCCCATTCTTTGAGTAATTTTTCCACTGTTTGATCATTTGCTTTAAGGCTTTTTTCCAATTTCTTCTGCTGTATGGAATTGTTATTCACTCATCTTCCAGTGTACTAATTCTATCCTCAGCTGCTGTTAACCTGTGGGAAAGCTCAACCATGTTTTTCTTCAATTTATCTACTGAATTTTTCAGAACTGACCTAAAATTTCAGTTTGGAGTTTTCTGATTTCTATCTTCATATTCTCTTGATTCTTATTAGTGTTCTCTTCTATACTTAGTTTGAGTTCTTTGAACATCTTTCATATTGCGACTCTAAACTCCTTATCTGAGAGACTGACTAGTTGGTTGGTCATGTTCAAGTCATCAGAGTTGCCACCATCATTCTCTATGTCTGGTGCTGGCCTGCGTTGTTTCCCCATTGTCACACTTGTATTGTGGGTTTTTCTACATGTTGTGTTTGTATTCATTGGCTAAATGATGTGCATGGTTGCGAAGGGGAGTGGAGCGGCCGTGCTCCTTTGATTCCACCCTTTCTGGGCTTGTAAACTCACAAGCGAGCCGTCTGCAGATGAGCCACACACAGGATGAAATCAGGCCGAAAATGGAGCACAGCACAGAAGACAGGCAGATAGTGGTGCTGGCATCTGAGTTCCAGCAGAGTTCAGCCGTTTGTTTATTTCTTAAATTTTCTTATACTGCTTCAGTCTTCTATTTGCTAGTACTTGTAATTTTACTATTAGTTATCAGGGAAGTGCAAATTAGAACCATAGTGGAAATATCTGAACCTCTTAGTCTAGTCAATATTAAGTGGCTATCAAAAAAAAAAAATAAAACCTCCATAAACAACAACAACAACAACAACAAAACCCAACCACCCTGACCATATCAAGTATTGGCAAGTATTTGGAACAACTTGTATACTCCTGGGGAGTGTGGAAAGTGGTTCTCTCACTTTGGAGGCCATTTTGACAGTTTCTTTAAAAGTTTAGCATATACATTGTTATCATGACCAAGGTTTTGATGAAACCAGTTTAGATGGAAACCAGTAGGCCTGCTGTGGAATGGCCCTGGCATGGCTAACAGACCAGATCTCAAAGAGATTGCTTCCCTAACAAGTGGTTTGTGGAATATCTCAAACTTAGCTTATTGATATTTGCAAACATTTATTTGGCCTAAATATAAATCTCCCTTCTGTGCTCACTATGTATGTATTTGAGCATTTACCTCTTTTACCTGGAAAACTTAGCATCAAGAGAAACATATTGAAGCTGAAATAACTAATAGTTTAGTTAGTTCAATAACAGTTATTGATAGAATATCCTGTGCCTTATTGCTCTGTCTCCCTGTCTTCTCAGATGAAAAGGATGTTTGTTTTGGAACATATTTGATGCAAAAGGGTCTCTTAGTGACTTACTAATCTTTTACCTTGGAAATAACACCCAAGGTTTGGCCTGGAAGTAACAATGGGTTATTAAAAAAGCTTTTCCCAGGTAAAGATTTGCCCCCTTTTAATTAAGCTTGTCTTTTTAGTCAGACTTTTTCCCTTTTACTAAAACCTGCCTTTTAGGGCCCGGAGAGATAGCACTGCAGCGTTTGCCTTGCAAGCAGCTGATCCAGGACCAAAGGTGGTTGGTTCAAATCCTGTTCCCCGTGCCTGCCAGGAGCTATTTCTGAGCAGACAGCCAGGAGTAACCTCTGAGCACCACCGGGTGTGACCTAAAAACCAAAAAAACAAAAAAACAAAAAAACAAAAAACAAAAAACCAACCAACCAAACAAACAAACAAACAAAAAAAAACCCGCCTTTTAGTCAGACTTTAATGGAGACTTAGGAAGTATGATTATTTGTTGAAGCTCTAAAAGTTAAAAGCCTGCTTCCTCAGAAGAAAGGCGTCCTAGTAGGAATACCTGGCATCTTGCTAATCTTTTAATTTACATTTGAATTGGCATCCAGGATCTGGCTTGGGAAGAAATACTTTGAGATGTTAAAATTTTTCCTTTTTGAGAGCTGGAGCAGTGACGCAGTGGTAGGGCATTTGCCTTGCAAGCAGGACTGACCATGGTTCCATCCCCCGCAGTCCCATATGGCCCCTCAAGCCAGGAGCGATTTATGAGCGCATAGCCAGGAGTAACCCCTGAGAGTCACCGGGTGTGACCAAAAAAACAAAAACAGAAAAATATTTTCTTTTTGATCCCAGGGAAGCTCTGGCTCATACAGAGACTCCTCTTTGTCTTTTGATTGAAGCTTATCTTTTAGCAGGTCTGCAATCCACCTTATAGGCATGTAAATTGTTTTGAAGAAAATTCACGAATCAAACAGTATGTACTGATAAACTTTTGTTAACAATAAAGTATAAGTTTAAATGCAGAAAAACAAATGTGAGGTTTTTTTTTTTTTTTTTTTTGTGGTTTTTGGGTCACACCCGGCAGTGCTCAGGGGTTACTCCTGGCTCCATGCTCAGAAATTGCTCCTGGCAGGCACAGGGGACCATATGGGACGCTGGGATTCGAACCGATGACCTCTTGCATGAAAGGCAAACGCTTTACCTCCATGCTATCTCTCCAGCCCCGTGAGGTTTTTTTTTTACAAATCACAAAAATTATAACTTTCAACAATCTTGCTTACATAGCCCTTGTAATCGTCAATAAACCAGGATTCAGATTCACCCCCCCAGTTCTGAGTGTGGTCTGCTTCTCACTTCACTGACTCCTGCACCCACTTTCCTGAGGGACCCTGAGAATTCCCTTAGTGTCTGGACCAAGCAGCAGTGATACATCGTGTCTATGGATGCAATTCAGTGGAAGGGTGCTTGCCTTGTACATATGGGGTTCAATATCTGATACTCCCCCCAAAAGGGGGGAAAGCTCAGGTTATACCTACCATTAAATATGATCAATCCATTCTACTCCTAAGCATTTAAAAGAAGAATTAAGGCATACATCCACATAAAGACCTACAGACTAGATGCAAGTATTTTATTGTAGGAACCCTATAATAGAAACAGTAGAAATGCCCTTACGTTGGGAATATAAGATCATGACAATAGATCCATACAAGAAATACCACTCCAAATAAGTAGGGATGACACATACAACTAAAAATTATTAGAATAAAAGAACACAGTCAAAAGAACATCCTGTATGACTCTTTTATATACAATTCTAGAAAACAAAAACTGATCTATTCTGGGAAGGTGGGGAATGAAAGGGTGAGAGGATTTAAATGGAACAGTAAGTGTCTGAAGGTAATGGAGTTATGCATTCTCTTGGCTGTATTCATGGATCTCTGTCAAAACTGATCAATTGTGCACCTTTTGAAACATGTAGTTCATTTTATATCAACTATACTTTAATAAAGCAGTGGGCAGTATTACATTCCCTCACCAGTCAGTCCCAGCTCGTCTCCTTGTTCTCTCTAGCAGTCTCTCCCTGGCTAGGCAGTTTCACCACCCTCACTGTTTGCCACAGATCCTCTTTTCATCTTTTAGGTCCCCAGCACAGGCTTCTTCTCTGAGCTCAGATCATGCATCCAACTGACATTAGATGCTTCTCAGGGAAAAAGAAGTGTCCACTCTGTCTCCTCTCCCCTGCTCCTGGTGAATAAATCTTTCTAACATGGCTCAAACATAGGGGTATTAAGTAAATTGAAGTCTTTTGAAATAATCCCCATTTGTTTCTCACTTGTATCTCAATCATTTTCTGTTGGTATTTGGATTTCTGTTAAATTTGGACTTCAATAAATTGAGCTGGGGTGTCATCTAGGCTTGTGGTTCCATTTGTTGGAGGAACTGGCTTGTGGAGAACAGCTTGAAGTGTAAATTTTCTTGCCTGCTATTCCCTCAATAATATGTGTGGATTACTTATTGTAGAGAATTTTTGACGAACCATCTCTCCTGTACTCCCTGGATAGGGAGTATAGGATATCCCTTTCCCTTTTGGAAACTTTGTGATAACTAACCCTCAACCCAACTCCCAAAGAACGTCTCATTACACAGGGGTTATTCTTTCTTAGTAGTGCTGGATTCTTGTCACAATTTTAGTTCCCCTTTAGATAGCATCATGATTGTTTCTCACTATTTCTTGGGAGTCTAGGAGAGGTTTGGCGTTTGGGGCCACACCCAGCTGGGCCACACTACCAAGGGCTGAGTCATGATAATGATCAGGAGATCATATGCAGTGCTGGGGATCAAAGTAGATTGACTACATGCAAGGTAAGTTTCTCACCTGCTGTAATATCTTGTATCCCTCACTATTTTTTATTAATACAGACACACTGCCTTTGCCATTCTGTATTCATTGATTTGTACCTATATGAGAGAGTTACTTCTCTTAGACATAGATTAGTTCTAGTTTGGCCATAGCATGCCAACTTGATTTGGGTTAATTTATTTTTTAGCCAGTTTCCAACACTATTTTCTAATACTGGCTACTTCTGGCTTTGTGCTCAGGAGTTACTCCTAGCTGACTCGGAGACCATACAGGATGCTGGTGATCAAACCCAGGTCCACTGCATGCATGTCAAATGTTCTACTCTCTGTAATATTACCTCATCCCTCCACATATTTTTTTAATTGCTAGGTTATTTGAATATAATGAATAATAACACTGCAGAAACTGGTTTCTAAATATTTGTTGTGTAGTTTTGTTTTGTGTAGTTGTGCTCTTGTGTGTTGTGCATTTGTGTTTTGTAGTTGTTTTCTTATGTGTTGTGTTGCATGCTTGTGTAATGGTGTATTGCATAGTGTGTTGTATGTTGTACAGTTGTGTTCTATGTGTTCATATAGTTGTATTCAGTAGTGTTATGTGTTATGTTGTGTAGTTGTGGTGTGTGTTGTGTAATAATATATTGTTTTGCATGGTATAATTGTGCTGTTGAGTAGTTTTTATATTTTATTGTATGTTGTGTAGTTTAGTACTTGATGTAGTTTTGTACTTGTGTGTACTTGTTGTACAGTTGTGTTGTTGTTGGATAGTTATGTTTTGTGTATTGAGGGTGTAATTAGATGTCTTGTAGTTGCATATTGTATGTATGTAGTTTGTGGCCATGTGCTTATTGTGCCAGATCTTTGATATTTCTTTAGTTCATCTACAATCTTGTGAGAAAAGCATTATTATCTCATTGGTAAAATAAGACCTTGATACATGTACTTTGTGATTTAAGTGACAGTCTAGTCCTCAGGAGATGCTCGGTTGTAGGGTTGTAGAGTACCTCCTCACAGGTCTGAGGCTCTTAGAAACTCCCTTGTGCCAAGTGTCATTTGAAGGGCTCTACTGGTAGTTATCTCCAGTGCCACAAATGTGCCATCTTTGGAGAACTCCAGCCAAGGGTCTGCAAATATCACAACCAAGTAAGAGCCTGTGATAGTCACTGCAACCACCATCATAATCACAAAGTAAGGGAAAAAATGAAGTGACTAATTTCACTCGGGACACAACCAAATTCACCCGAACATCCAGGCACGGGTAGTTAGTTGGCTCTCTCACATCACTGATTTTGTCGCTTTCCTGCAGTGCTACCTATTTTGTCTAATAGGAAATTCAGAACTCATCAAATGCTAGCTCTCGCACAGCTAAATGAGCAGGCTTCCCCTTTACAGTTCAAACAAATCGTAGATAAATGGAGAAGTGATTTTATGGGGGAGGCCTTTACAACAATATAAGCCTATGGGCTAGGAAGAAAGCTCAGGTAGCAGAGTGCGCGCACATTATGCGTTCAACCTCTGACACCACATTCCCCCTGAGTACTGACAGGAATGACCCAAAGCACAGTCTTAGGAGTAGTTCTTATGCCACTTGTGATTAGATATTACTGGGCAATCATACCAAACTGCGCCCTTCCAAAAATCAAGAACAAGCAAACTTAGTCTGCTCATTAAAATCACCCAGACATCTGCATTGGCCAGCTCCATGGACTCATTTTATTCTCAAAAAAGATGTAAACCAAGGAACCAAAAATCATGGGTATTTTGGCCACACTGCTGAAAACTGGGGATAGCTTATGTGGAAGGCTAGGTCAAGTCCCTGCCCTGCTGAAGACTTACTTCCTGCAGCTACCACCCACAATTGTTGCTTCACCAATGGCCCAACTCCACCATTTAACCACTGATCTCTGCAGAGACACCCAAGCAACCAAAACTCCAGGTATACCTGAATTTGGGCTTAGTTCACCTGGACTTTGTCAGAGCGAGTGCAAATACTTTCCACCCACCTTCTCATATGTCTAAAGATTTTTGACAGCCGAAACCATGCCCCTCAGATGTCACTATATCTTCCACAGGGCTTGGAAATACTGGACTATATGGCTACATATGTATATATATGGTTGTGGCTACATCTCAGTGACCCTCGCTAGTGTCATAAAGTGCTTATCATTCCTGGAATATGTGGCTGACACTGTCTCAGTTCTTGAGCTAGAAGATTGACTCAGGAGACTCATGGTAGACTAGTGACAAGTTTATGAAAAAAAAAAGAGAGAGAGACAAAAAAGCAAATGTTTGACTCAAAAAATGGATAGTTCAGTAAACACGCTGTGTGAATTCTAACTATTTTTTTTGTTTCCAATATCTGTCTTTCCTAATCTTTTCCTTTGTGATATTGATGGCCGAAAATGTGCACTGATGAAGGGATGGGTATTGGAACATTGTATGACTAACTCAATCATGAACAGCTTTGTAACTCTGATTCAGTTAAAAAATTGATTGAAAAGTTCCCTTTGCTCATTGCATTCTGGACAGGAAAGTCCTGCTGCTATTTAGGTGGTCTTATCTCCTCAGCAGCATGTAGCACCCTCTGCCTCTCAAGAAGACCAGCCTGTAAGCAACCTGTTTTTTTGTTGGGGGGCACACTTGGGAGTGGTGGTAGCTGGAGACAGAGTCCAGAGAATAGGGTACTTGCTTTTCTTGCAGCTGCTTTGGCTCCATCCTTGCCATTGCATAAATTTTCCCAAGAATCACTGACTATAATCCCTGAGCATAGATTTAGTCTGATATTTTCTCTTCCCATCAATAAAGGATCTTGGGCTTTTGGGGGGACATCCTTAGCTTACAATGCCACACCCCAGGTGTTATGGTTCTGGAAAGTTTTCCTACCTGTGTCAGCTTTCTGACCTAGGTCCTGGTTGCTCTTCTCTGATTGCAGTAATTTTCTCTGCTCCCCTGCTTATGCCCAATGAATTGCATGCTCTAACATACACTTAACATTTCTGTCAGGATCATTGTAATATTAATGTGTACAGAATGTGGTTGCCATGCAAACACTCCACGTTTCTCAGGTACAGTCAACATCACATGAAGCTATAGGCTGTTTTTTCTCCCTGGGAAACATATCCCTTTTCTTTGTGGGTATTGGGGATCACACCCAGGACTTTATGCTCTGCTGCTGAGCCACAGGGCACCCCTTATGTGGGCTGTTTCTCAGCTTAAATGCTGCCTCTTTTGTAAAGCTGCCCCCCCTGACACCTGGACCCTCTTCCAGTGAAATTTCTCTCCCTACACTTGCCACTTTTGTGTTTCATCTTATAAACAGCTTTTAGACTTCATTTGTCTGCTCGTCAGTGTCATCCTACCTACTGGGAACTGAAGTTACAGCAGGTCAGTCTATCTGTTCTCTCAAGAACCCTCAGAAGCTAAGGCAGGATGTGGCTCCAGGATAGAGCACATGCCTCTGTTATATGAGGTACTGGGTTCAATCTCTGGTACAGCAGTAAAAGTGGGTGGTGGTGGGGGGAGAGGAAAAAGAAATCAAATAAAAAAACATGAGTTTTCTGATGAGGAAGCCAAGATATAGTGCCACAGAGAGCAAATGGCAGTGATGACACCTGCATTCATTACCAGGAATCCTGGCTTCTTATGACACCTTCCTTGGGGAACCTAGAAAAGCACACTTCTTCCTTTCCTCTGTTGTGACACCTCAAGTTTTAAGACCTTCCCTTTAGTCTAAGTGGGATCACCAAGGCATACGTAAATGGCTGGGGCCTGGAGATAGTATAATGGTTAGGGTGTTTGCCCTGCCAACTTATGTTTGATCCTTGAGCCCTGCTGCAAATGATTCCTGAGCACCAAGTTAGGAACAAAGCCCTATGCAAGTCTGATGTGACCCCAAGACAAACAAATCAAAACCGGCCAAACAAAAGCAAATGGCTGGATTGCTAAGAGATATAACATCCTGAGCTATTTTTCCTTTGTTCTAGGGTAGTACCACTTCATACTTTAGTATTTTCTCATTGAAATATATTTTTAAATCATTTTTATTGAGGCTCCATTTTCTTTTTTCAATTTTTTTATTTAAACAACTTTATTACATACATGATTGTGTTTGGGATTCAGTCATGTAAAGAACACCACCTATCACCAGTGCCACATTCTCATCACCAATGTCCCAAATCTCCCTCCTCCCCACCCAACCCCCGCCTGTACTCTAGACAGGCTTTCTATTTCCCTCGTACATTCTCATTATTAGGATAGTTCAAAATGTAGTTATTTCTCTAACTAAACTCATCCTTGTTTGTGGTGAGCTTCCTGAGGTGAGCTGTAACTTCCAGCTCTTTTCTCTTTTGTGTCTGAAAGTTATTATTGCAAGGATGTCTTTCATTTTTCTTAAAACCCATAGATGAGTGAGACCATTCTGCATCTTTCTCTCTCTCTCTCTCTCTGACTTATTTCACTCAGCATAATAGATTCCATGTACATCCATGTATAGGAAAATTTCATGACTTCATCTTTTCTGACAGCTGCATAATATTCCATTGTGTATATGTACCACAGTTTCTTTAGCCATTCATCTGTTGAAGGATATTGGCTGTTTCCAGAATCTTGCTATGGTAAATAGTGCTGCAATGAATATAGGTGTAAGGAAGGGATTTTTGTATTGTATTTTTGTGTTCCTAGGGTATATTCCTAGGAGTGGTATAGCTGGATTGTATGGGAGCTCGATTTCCAGTTTTTGGAGGAATCTTCATATTGCTTTCCATAAAGGTTGAACTAGATGGCATTCCCACCAGCAGTGGATAAGGTTGCTTTCTCTCCACATCCCCACCGACACTGCTTGTTCTCATTCTTTGTGATGTGTGCCAATCTCTGGTGTGTGAGGTGGTACCTCATAGTTGTTTTGATTTGCATCTCCCTGATGACTAGTGATGTGGAGCATTTTTTCATGTGTCTTTTGGCCATTTGTATTTCTTCTTTGTCAAAGTGTCTGTCCATTTCTTCTCCCCATTTTTTGATGGGATTAGATTTTTTTTTCCTTGTAAATTTTTGTCAGTGCCTTGTATATTTTGGAGATTATCCCCTTGTCTGATGGGTATTGGGTGAATAGTTTCTCCCACTCAGTGGGGGGCTCTTGTATCCTGGGTGCTATTTCTTTTGAGGTGCAGAAGCTTCTCAGCTTAATATATTCCCATCTGTTAATCTCTGCTTTCACTTGCTTGGAGAATGCAGTTTCCTCTTTGAAGATGCCTTTAGTCTCAATGTCCTGGAGTGTTTTACCTACGTGTTGTTCTATGTATCTTATGGTTTCGGGTCAGATATTGAGGTCTTTTATCCATTTGGATTTAACCTTTGTACATGATGTTAGCTGGGGGGTTTAAGTTCAATATTTTGCAAGTGGCTAGCCAGTTGTGCCAACACCACTTGTTGAAGAGGCTTTCTTTGCTCCATTTAGGATTTCTTGCTCCTTTATCAAAAATTAGCTGATTGTATGTCTGGGGAACATTCTCAGAGTATTCAAGCCTATTCCACTGATCTGAGGGCCTGTCTTTATTCCAATACCATGCTGTTTTGGAGGCTCCATTTTCTATAATTCTGCTCATCATACTTTTCATTAATATGTCATTCCAACACCATATTCACATGCAGAGAATCTGCTTCCCTCCACCATTGCTTCACAGACCCTCCCCCTTCCCACCCCACTACCACATCAATCATTTTTTATTATTTCATCTAAAACACTTATCTGTTTATCTACAAAATTTTCACTTAAAGTGTATTTTATAACTGATAGTATTTAATATCCTTTCTTCCCCACCCTTAAAACACTTTTACAAAACACAGACTATTTCTTACTGTGATGGATGATATCCTGAAATATAAAAATAAACTGCAGTGAAAACTCTGTAATTGTTTTCCAAAGTACTGGTAGTTGGAATAAAGAGTAGATGGACATTTTCTTCTTTCCCTTGGGTTGTTTTCTTTCTGTTTCACACAGATATCATATACAGTGGCCATGGATATTTATTTTGTTGTTAATGGCATATTGTTTTCTCCTTGTCTGTCTTCTTGATAGAACTGGGGAATTGAATAATACAAGAACATAAAGATATATCTAGATTTGTTCTGACAAGTTTCATATCACTGAAAATACTTGGAGGGGAAAAATTGACCTTAAGAAAAATTACATCGAGAAATCCAGCAGCTATAACACAAACCGTGAGGCACAGAGAAAATGATGCTTCATCTATTGTGATATCTATGTAATTTATGTCAACAGAAAACCAATAACTTCATCATGATCTGAAAGTAAATTTCGCAGGGGAGAATTTGGGCATGCTCCTGCTCTGATGGAAAGAAGCATTCTGTATAAATTCTCAGTGCCAACTTCCAAAAGAAGTTTGGTGGAAGATGAGGGGAAGGGAGCACAGATGGTTCTCAGAGGACTTTCACTTCACATCAGTCATCGCTGCAGGCTCCCAGGCATTTGACAGAGACAAGATTTATGCAGAAACATCACGGAGGTAACTCTGGAAATAGAAAATATGGCTGTAATAAGCATTCTTCCTGAAACTAATGATTTAAATGGATGTCATTTTAAACGGACACATTTAAATTGATATGTTTCTCCATCTGTGAGATTGTGATTTACAAGAAATACATTTTTGATTATTCAGATGACTTCTTCCTCCTTTTCTAGCTCACAGCTCTCTCCACACCCCTGCTCAACTTCAGAATTTTGTTAGGTTCTGAGCATGTTTAATGCTGTTAAAAGAGACAATTTTTGAAAAGCAGCTGGGGTGGGGGAAGCCAGAAACCAGAGAAAACAATATTACCACATTAAATAAAACTGGTAGTAAATTTCTTTTCTTTTCTTTTTTTTTGTTTTTGTTTTGGGCCACAGCTGGTGATGCTCAGGGGTTACTGCTGAATCGTTCCTGATTTGGGGACCATATGGGACACCGGGGGATCAAACCACGGTCTGTCTTAGGTTAGCCATGTGCAAGGCAAATGCTCTACCATTTGCGCCACTGCTCTGGCCCCAGCCAATAGTAAATTTCATTCTTCTGATTCCTGGGAGAAATGAGGAACTGGAGATTATGTTTTATCACCACTGGACAATCTTGTTTAATAACACTCTGGAGAGAGTCTAAGCTGATGGACACTTGCCTACAGTATCTATCTTGACCCCTTCAGAGGTCAAGGTAGCTTCTTACTTTCCCCACTCTCTTGCCCTCTGCAGCTTTTCAGTGTGGTTGTTGGTTTATATCCTTTCATGTCTGTTTAATTAATAGGTACTCTAGTGAGTAAATGTTTTTGACTGAGCTCTCTGGCCTCCAATAAATTAGCTGAACTTGATGTGGGAGTCCTAAGAACCCCAGCATGACAATAGATCAGAAGCACAAATAATAAATCTGGACAGCAGGTTCTGGAAGTCTGTGGAAACATCATGGGCATTGGCTGGGTAACAAACCCAGGATTGCAGTCCGTGTGTGACGTGGAGATGGTCCTGGGGAAAGTGAAACCCTTTATTGACTCATGGAATCCAATGTGTGCTTAAGGGGGATTGTGTAAGAAGGGACTTGAGGACCAGAGAATTAGTAAAGCAGGTAGGGCGTTTGCCTTGCACGCAGATGACATGGGTTTGATCCTTGGCACCCCATATGGTCCCCTAAGCACAGAAAGAAAAAGTTCCTTACTGCAGAGCAGAAGTATCCCTTGAGCACTGACGATTGTGACTCAAAAACTAAAAAGAAAGAAATTAGTTTAATAATTTGGCATTTGTTTGGCATCTCCGCATTGCTGGTCAGTATGTAGAAGCCTCCCTACATATCTGTTAACAACTAGCCTGAAGGATAACCCCCAAACATGCCACCAAATTTAGATTACTCTCTTTTCTGGGATTCAATGCAAGTCACTTACTCTTTAGACCTTGTTCTCCCTGTCTTGACGGGACAGGAATTGATTTATTAGGAAATCACATGCATGGCACAATGATGACACCTTTTAAATGTTTGTCAGGTGACTTAGGTTTCACCTCTGTGCCTACATCTTTTTTATTTATTTATTTATTTATTTATTTATTTATTTATTTATTTATTTATTTATTTTTTATTTTTGGGTCACACTCGGCGGTACTCAGGGGTTACTCCTGGCTCTGCTCTCAAACCTTGCTCCTGGCAGGCATGGCGGACCATATGGAATGCTGGGATTTGAACCACCATTTGTCCTGGATTGTCTGCGTGCAATGCAAACATCTACCCCTGTGCTATCTGTCTGACCCCTGTGCCTGCATCTTGATGGCTGCTGGGAGTGACCTTGGTTGGGAGTGACAAGGTTCTGGGCCTTGTGATGTGTTCCACCTACTAAAGGACCGTCTGGTGTTTAGTTCTCACAGGACTCTGCTGACTCCCTTCCTTCTTTGCTGCTCTCTTGCCCTTCCAAATCATGTGAACCCTGTAAGGCCTTCCCAGCTCCCTGTCACATTGATGATTATCTTTTGGGCTCTTCTAGAATCTATTGAAGTCTATTTTCTCAAGCAAGAAGAATCTTTCTGGATGGGTTTTAAGAGTCACCTTTCTTTCACCATTTCTCTATTAGGCTCCCACTTCTATATATTCTCAAATTCTCCCCCTGTATGGTAATTATATTAAGATTAACTAAATAATATATCTTGTTCAACTGCTCAGTTTTAAAGATGGCCAAGTTTATTTTTATTTACAAGAAACATCTCATGGGGAGTCAGAGATAGGACAGCGTGTAAGGCACTTACTTGCCTTATACGTCCTACTTAAGTTTGATGCCCGGTACCTCCAAGCCCCATCAGATATGATCAGAACCAGAAGTAAGTCCTGAGCAGCATTGGGTGTGGTTCAAACTTCCCCTTCTTCAATAAAACAAAGATCCAAACTCCCAAAACATTTCATAAAGTAATATTTATCTTGATGGCGGCTCCTTAAAATTTGTGACCCTGATTACCTCATCCTAGTTCCAATCATAATTTTCAGAAACAACATAAAAAAGATTTTGTGACTATTATTTTTTTTGTGTGTTTTGCCAATTTCTCCCAAACTAACTTGAATTGAGGGAAAGGAAGAGGAGAGGGGCAGGAAGAAAAGCCGTAAGTTTTTCATCATGTTATGTAGATGCACAGAATTAGAGCTCTGTTTCAAAGACCTGCTCTAGCCCTCAGGTCTGTGCAAACTTCATGCACTTTGGCACAAAAAAGAAGATACCTGCTCTCTTCTGCACCTCAGGCCCCAACAACAATTAACATCACACTTCAGGAGTCAGGGGATGATTCAGACTCCAGCCTTGTGGGCGTGAGGCTGAGATTTTGACCCCCCAGAATAGTCTACATGCATGACTAATGTATGGCTAATGAACCAAATAAAAATGTAAACAAACAAGAAACAACTAAATCCAGCCGCTAAGGAGGTAGTTCAGTTATAGAGAGCAGTTTTCCACGTATGAAGGCCTCTGATTGCTAGCACCTCCTTTCTATCTTCCCTTTATCCTTCTGCCCCCTCCAAGAAGTGAGTTCCCCCTCTGTTTTATCCAATCCCTCAAGGGCAAAATAAAGGTGTGAAATCTGGTTGGGTAATTTCCCTTTTTTAATCCAATGATTCAGCATATGCCTGTAATCTCTTTTTTAGGCTTTAAGATAAGCAGAATCTCATCTAGACAGTTGTCAAATCTCAAAAAGAACTTCCTGTACCCCCTTCTACCCCGCAGTCTCCTTCAATTTGAGCCATTTTCTGCTGATTGTTAAGGAAACTTTTAGAGTTTGGGCAGCAGGTGGCGCTCTTGACATTTGAAATCGCACTCAGGCCTCAGCGTTTGGAATAGTCAGCTGGTGTTGCATTGCAGTGGTTTTATTATTTATTTATTTATTTATCTATTTATTTATTTAAATATTTTGCAAATACCTCCTCTGCAATTACCATATGAATGAGCGGGGCCAGATTTAGGCCAATGCGGCATAAGTAGGTACTTGGACTGCAGTAGCACTGACCCCAATCTGGCAGCCAGCCCCTACGTTACCTGGAGCTAGCTATCTCCTCTCCCTCACCCCCAAACACAGACCCTCAGCTTCTTCTGCAGGTGCCTAGCAAGACATGCTCCTGCAGCTTTTGAGGGGCTTCTGCAAGCACCGGAATGATGAATCCCACCCCAGTAACTTGGCTGTTTCCCCTTAGAGATACCATTAGTGAGCAGCCATTTTATTTTCATTTTGTTCTGTGGCTTCCACCATGTTAAGCTGGGACTTTCCATTTAGAAAAGAGGCAAACTAGGCATCTGGATGTCTTTTAGGCACAGGCACTTTTTGGGTGCCTCACTTAAAAGATGTATCCCAAAAGTTCTCCGAGTGCTTTAGGAGCTCGAAAATATAGGATCAACCATTAAGTTACAATGGAAGACCACACTGGCTCTCGGATCCCTTCTACTGCCCAGAGAGAAATCATACAAATTTGTCAGTCATTGGGAAGTGGCTAAATTTATCTTCCAGTGCTTTAACAACCACAGTGGACACAGACTTCTTTGCCAACCTGAGCTGGGGCTGTTCCCCGAGACCCGTTCTTCCTAGAAAGTTTGAGTTAGATGAAGCAAATCAGTGTTCCTTGGTGAATAGAGCCAGTCTTCAAGAACCTATGTCATATCTAGTGGCCTATATCAAATCATATCATATGTGTATATGTCTGTTTGCAGTTATTATGGGTAGCATTCATAATAATCTGTGATTAAGCAAAAGGTCAAGACCTATTTAATATACTGTAAATGCCACTGATGTTAAGTTTTAGTTGATGAATTTTGACAATCAAGTCATTGCTTTTATAGAGCAAAACTGATGGTAGATGCTGGGCTTCATAGGGAGAGTACAACATACTGTTTGAAGGGAAAAAATCTCTCCCAAAGGGCTTGTGTACACACACACAAGAGACAGAGAGATACAGAGACACAGAGAGAGCAGAGATCTATCAGTTTTCCTAAGCTTGTAAGCAGAGGAACGCCGGTCTTGGAACTCCAGGAATTGACTCACCACCGACAGCTTATGTGGTAGGAAACCTGATTTTTATTTTATTTTATATATATATTTTTTGATGTGGGCACCTTTCCCAGTCATGCCCAGGTTGAGCTTGAGGAGCTGGGAGGGAGCTTGACATCACACATGCCAGTCAATACCAAATCTGCCAGCCCTGTTGTATGACAAGGTGCTCTCTACCCCTTCAGTGGTAATCCCATCTGATTACTTCTATTTGGTCTCAAAGGACAAAACTGCACCAGAGTTACAGGTCTGTGGAGTGTCTAGTTCAAGCTGGTCCTCACTAAGATTTGGGCATCACCTTCATGTCAGTGGTGGCATGTCAGTCCTATGATGTTGACTGTGGCTTCAGGCTTTGCTTTATTAGGCAGGATATCTGGGTCTCCTCCAGGCTTGGGTACTTCTCAGCAAACTGTGGGGGTGCTTCAAGGTGAGAGAGACCAGGAGATGGTGCTAGGGATTACCTTAGACTCTCTGGCATAGCTGGGAAAAGCCACATGCACCTTAGCCCTGTGTTACTTCTCTGGCCCAGGGCTTTGCCTTCACTTTCTGTTGACTGATTTCTGCCAAGTCTGTTCCTGCCTGCACATCATAGTGTGTGAGTCTTTGATTGCACGTGTAGGATGATGAACACTCTTTGTCTTCTGGAGCTGAAGCCTGTTTGGCTCTGCTCAGTTCAGGACATTCAATCTCAGGGATGCTGTGGGTATTGCTCTCCCCCGGGGTTCTGCTGAGGACCTGAGGTGACTCCGGGAGAAAACAAAGCTCATCTCAGCTCCAAGCTGAAAGTACCATGCTCAGAGCATCATGTGTTGTAGTGAAGGCTTTTCTTTTTTAGGGCTCCTGTTTTACTGTTTGAATATTTGCAGTCTGAAGGAGAACTGGAATCTTGCCTCTCGGTAGTGTCCTAATACCAAAGAGATGAGATAAATTAATCTTAATGAATAACCACGAGTGATGATAACCATTATAATTTAGTATCACCTATAAATATTAATCAATGATTAAATATTAAATGAAGATCAACTAATAAATGCAATACATTTATAACAAGTTGAGGTTTACACTCATGTAGTTGAAGGAAAATCGAAAAAAAGATTCAATAGGGCCTCTAAGATGTGCCTCTGATCCCTAACTTACCTAGGAGTCATAGATTGTGGGCTGAGGCAGCCCTCTGAGTACATTTAAAGGGAAGGTAGCTCTGAGATCCAGGGCAGCCAGTAAGACTGTCCCTGCCTCCATCGGCTCCAAGGGGTGGGGTGATGGGAACAAAGGCACACGGTGCTGCTGTGGTCAAGGCAGACACACCTTCTGGTCAACGTGTTGTGTAATACACCCCCAGAAAATTTACTCCCAGAAAAGGAGTACATTGCTTTATTGTAGATTGAACTGGGGCTTAGCTGAGTATTTCTTCCTTCTGAGCATTATCAGGAACCCAAAATATCTTGACATCTAGACATGAATGAACAGGTGGGAGAAAGGACAAAAGGCACAGAGAAGCGGTGAGCTTTCTGAACCCTTAGAAAATCCGGTGGCGGCAAATGATCTCGGATGCATAGGCGGAGAAATGAATAAGGACAGAACTAAATATCCAAGTCAAAGTTAATGATAATAGAATCAAGGGACCTAAACTTTAACAATCTAAACTCAAAGGGGCCTGTTACCCTGGCAGGCCAGGGGCAAAAGTTGGTGGTATAGGATGCACT
The DNA here is from genome assembly GCF_024139225.1 of Suncus etruscus. Classification (NCBI taxonomy): domain Eukaryota; kingdom Metazoa; phylum Chordata; class Mammalia; order Eulipotyphla; family Soricidae; genus Suncus; species Suncus etruscus. The sequence continues at coordinate 3,761,394 of NC_064867.1, forward strand.
CTGAGTCCACTGGTGGAGGGAGGTTGACACTGGTGATGGGAAAGGCCTTGACTCATTGCATATCTGAAATTCAATTATGAAGGACTTTGTAGATCACAATTGTTTCAGTACAATACAATTAAAAAAATAATCCAGTGGCGTCTTTAGGTGGTATATCAGCTGGTAGGCCACCAGATGGCACTGCGAGAAGCTCTCTGTTCAATCTCTTACAGAGAGAGACTGGGTAAAGCAGAGTTTGAGGGGAATTCGGACCCAATTTCAGCTCCCTGCGCTCAACCCTGGCAGCTAGCTTAACTCGGCCTGGGAGTGAGCAAGTTTTTCAAGGCACGGAGTGCTGGGGTCTGGCTCCTGCTTCCTGACCCTCCCTGTCCTAGAAGGATTTACTTATATTGGCTTCTGATAAATGTTTTTCTGGACAATCTGGCTTTGGTATCTTTCTCATTTTCTGCCCTACTAGTTTCACTCCCTTAAAAGGGGCTATTACTGTGGGACAAGATAAGTCGGCACAAGTGTAACAAGATGTTCCTACTCATGACAACGAAAAGCTTCATAGATAAGCTCTAAAGTGACAACCTTGGTCCTGAGCCTTGTCTAGTCTAAGTCACCTTGACTTTGTTTCTTCACCCCAACCAATCCAGAGGACAAAAGCTGGAGCACAGAGGAGGGATAGAACTGAGAGAAAGAGACTGGAATTGTGCCCTGAAAAGTGGTTCTGAAGGATGGGGAGGAGGCTATCGATGGTTCAGACCCATACACTGGTATGAGGGGAAAGAGTGTTTTTCTTTCTGAGAAGGTCCATATTTTTGCAGACATTATCAAGGATGGCTAACTATGCTGTAGAGGTTAGAAAAGCTGTGTCAAAGGGCAACTTTAAAATGTCCCGATTCATCCATGCTCCTGGAAATTCCAGCCATGGGAGTGTCTCTTGTGGGAAAACTAAGATCCAAGCTGACCAATGTCTGTGAGAAGGCAGTATGGTGGACAGTGGGCAGAGGGCCAGAGAAGACTCCAACTGGGTTCACTCAGTATTCTGTGTTTATGTCTACCCAAGTCAGTTATGACAAAGAAAGAGTTTGTCAGTGTTTGAGTGCCAATCCTAGAACAGTTCACTGTCCCAGCAGTCAGCAACCCGAATTCCTGGCTTAGAGGTGCAATAATGCTTTAGGCAGCTTTGAGCAGGCTTGCCTGGAATTAGATGTCATGATGAAGAGATAAGATCTCACACAGAGCTGTTCAAATTGTACTTTTTTGCACTCTAATAACAGAGCTGCTGACAGTTGCAAGGTCCGTGCCTTCTTGACCTTTATACATAGTTGAGGGTCAGCCAACATTTTAAATTAAAAATATTAAATTGCATTAACTATGCCCAAGACAAACTATTGGATATGACTTTAGAAATGTGAATTCAGGTTTGGGGAGAGGACTTCAGAAAGCTAGAATGCATATTTGGCATACTAAAGTCCAGGTTTAACCCAAGACTTGTTCTTTTAATGATCACTGGGACCAACCCCAAATATCTTGCACGGAGTAGTTCCTGAATACCACCAGGTGTAGTACACCCCTCAAATAATGTGAATTTGTATGTGTTGAAAATACTGATTTGATCTCTAAGACTTTAAATTTATATAATTAAAAGTCCTGGAATACTGAAAAAGTGTAGAGCTATTTAGATTTGCATGGTGTATGTGTGTATTTAAGAAGGTCAAAAGTTTTAGATTTAATAATGTTTCATTTTCTAGAACATTTTAAAGAACGTTGTATAGTTTTCTTAATTTTTAGAGAAAAACAGTGCTCCTTATAAAAGGTTAGGGACAGTTAGGCCAGGTCAAGGGCACAGAAGGTCAAATACGTGTTAATTTATTATGAACTATGTCAATTCCATAGTAGCTGCCAGAACTACCTTTACTTTCATAAGAAGAGAAAAACACCTACCCTCGTCACAGGTACCTTTGATTATCCATAAATTAATTGAATAGTCTCCTTAATTTTTTCCTGAATTTTCTGGAGGAGAGAGCTATGATGTCTTTATCAGTTAGCTCTCACTGTGTAACAAGAAACCACACCAAAAAAGTTTCCCTGGCAATAGCAAAGACTTGCCTCATATACTTGCATCTTAGCTATTGTCCTTGTTGATTGCAACTGAACTTGTTTATAAATCAATGTTGGCTGGGTTTGAGGCATGTTGGAGCAGTTCTTTTTTGACATTGTTGGGGCAAGCTTCAATTCTCACTGAGAGTCTTTGAGTCTCTTGGACATTGAGTCTCATCTTTCCTATACCAGCAGGTAACCCTAGGAATCTCTGTTTGGGGAATGACAGTATGAGAGAGAAGGTTCCCATCTGATAAGATGCCAACATCCTAAACAAAGCTAAACAGAGCTTATCCCAAAAACAAGGTATGAGGAAATAAACTCCCTCTGGCTTACATAGGGGAACAGCAAAGACTGTTGAGAAAGGCAGTACAGATAGGGAAACATGCAAAATATCTCTGTTCCTGGGGTGCATTTATTTTTCTAGAAGTCAATTTCAAGTCAAACTTGACCTCTTCCTGAAGTCATTTTTAGAGATAGGGAGTCCAAGATAAGTCCTGGACACACACACACACACACACACACACACACACACACACACACACACACACACACACACACACACACACACACACTTTCTGGCCTATGAGATGACTTTTTAACCCATGAAAAACTTCTTACAAGTTGGTGGTTGTCTTATATTGCGTGCTGAAACTTACTCTAGCTTCAGGGATGAGTGATCTGGCCCTCTCTTACCGCTGCATCCCATCCAGCTGCCAGACGCCATCACTCAGTCCTCTGCTTGTCCTGACTCATCTTTGAGGGCACACAGAGGAGCTGAGATACGGAGGGCTGCATCCCATCCAGCCGCCGGGTGTCATTGCTGGTATGCGACTTTCTGGTGCTTAGTCCTCTGTACAGCTTTTTTTCCCCCCTTGAGGCTCCTGCTGAGATTACTGTGAAATCTCCCAGCCTCCATACAAAGAGCACTTCGGATGAATGCAATACCTAGTGTCAGCCCAAATCATAAAGCCCTCTAATCCCTGGGCTCATTTGGCCAGCCTGGTTTTCATAGGATTAGGGGCTGCCTGTTTTCCCCCCTTTTGCAGGGGAGGGAGAAAAGGGGTTGCACCACACCCAGCGTTGCTCAGGGTTTACTGTTGTCTCTTTGTGCTCAGGGATTACTCCTGGCAGTGTTCAGTGGCCATGTGGAATTCCAGGATCCCAACCTGGGCTGGCCACATGCCAGGCAAGCGAGGACCCTCTGGACTATCAGTCCAGCCCCTTCTGTGCCTTTTCTGCAACTCTGAGCTGGTGTGTGGAGCAGCATATTTTGAAAGAACTCTATGTGCATTTGTACATGGACCTCAGGAATCTGGGAAACAGGAGTTGCTTGTGAAGATAAAAACAATCTCAACTTCTGTTTTATTCTACACTTGCAGGCCAGATTCCTGAGGGACACATTTCTTTTTTTTTATCTCTTTATTTAAACATCTTGATTACAAATATGATTGTGATTAGGTTTCAGTCATGTAAAGAACACCCCCCTTCACCAGTGCAACATTCCCACCATCAATGTCTCTGTACAGGTTTTTTTTTTAAATTATCTTTATTTAAACACCATGATTACAAATATAATTGTAGTTGTATGATTACAGTCATGTAAAGAACACCCCCCTTCACCAGTACAGGATTCCAACCACCGATTTCCCAGATCTATTTACTCCCCACCCCACCCACACCTGTACTCGAGACAGGCTTTCTTTTTCCCTCATTCATTCACATTGTTATGATAATTTTCAGTGTAGTTATTTCTCTAACTGCACTTATCATTCTATGTGGTGAGCTTCATGTCATTAGCTGTACCTACATGGGAGGATGGGGGAAGTAAGGGTTGGGACTGAGGCAGTAAAATATTAGAAATGAGCTTTGTAGGGCAGTATCAAGGTCCCAATACAAGATGGATATTATGAATATATAGAATATATGCACACAATACTATCAATATGAAAACAAAGAGAAAAAATTCCCACTGACTGTCCCAATATAAACCAGTGCTAGAACAGCCTGCCCTCCTCCGAGAGCGCATTCCCATTAGTGTAGGGAGAGATAGGGGGAAAGCCCGTTGACCCCTATAGAGTCCACCTAGACCGGTGCCCAGGGAAAGACTGGAGTCCAGGGGAGAAAAACCCTATATCTGGCAAGAGCTGGTCTCCAGAATCTGTACAGCTTTTTATGGGACACAAGGAGGTGTTCTGTCTCCACTAGCAGTCCTATTAAGCACAGTGTTCTCAGTGTCTCCCTCTAGCCATCTTATTAAGCACTGCACCCCAGCCTGCTGCTCTTGGAGGTCCCCATCTCCCTGTTCTCAGTGTCTCCCTCTTGTGGTCCTATTAAGCATTGCACCCAGCCAGCTGCTCTTGGAGGACCCCCTCTCCCTGTTCACATGTAGATCACAATCAAAATATCACAATCACTCACTACAAACGACAAGTGTAAAATGATTTTTGGCACTCCAAAGTCTAGCTTTATGAAACATATATTGTTATTGTTGGAGGTTTCTACTCTTTTTCTCTTAATTTTTTTTTTAATTTCCATTTGTTGTGTGTTAAAAGAGAGGTAGTCTTGTATGGCTAATATTGCCCAAACCCTCTATTTTAACAGGAAAAATAGGGGGTCATCTTATATGCCCAGTTGTCTTATATGCCAGAAAATATAATATAATTGTATATATGTAAACTAAATCAGCTTTTCACAGATTACCAGGTGCACAGTGTTTATGCTGAATATTGTGCATATAGACCTTAAGATATTAAGTGCTCCATGAAAATCAGACATACAATATTGCTAAGAAAAAATAATACTGCCAGGGTCTGACTTCAACAATTCTTTTTGGGGGTTTTGGTTGGGCTTGGAATACACCTGCTCAGACCTGTCTCTGTACTCCTGGTAGTATTTGGGGAACTCTATGCAAAGCTAGGGATCAGATCAGGGTCAGCTGCATGCAAGGAAAGTGCCTAAATCCCAGCACTAACTTTCTGCATCCCACTTTTAACAATTCTTGACATTTTGCAATTCTTAACAGTCTTTGATTTTTGTTTCATTTCTCTTCCCATTTTCTATTTTGTTGCAAATTTTTTTCCTTTGGATTTTGAGTTATACTGGGTAGCACGGTGGACATTTGCCTACTCAGTGCTTGGGGATTACTTGGAGTAATTTGTGGTAGCAGTAGTAGAATCTAGAGTGCTTGCATACAAAGCATTTGCTCCGTCCTTTTGTGCTATTTCTTTGGCGCTTGTTGGAAAATTCTAAAGCCAATTCACAAAGTCACTTCACTTTATCATTAAACACATCTAGCTGCTGTGTGCCTCTGTCCTTTATTTCTTTCATATTCCATGGGTCCCTTAAATCCTTTCAGTTTTGCTCAATGTATTTAGCATCTAATCACATAGCTGTGCCATGTTTTCCAAGCAACATTGCAACTCGAGATAAAGACTTATGTATTTCCACTCCCCTGTGTTCAGCTTTGTACCTATAGTGACTAGAATCATGGGGGCATAATAAATTGTTTTTGAAAAATAAGTAATGAGGGAAATAGGTTGCCACAGCCGGTACCAGGATGCCTGGTGAGGATCAAATTGTTGACTTTGTACTTGGAGATTGAGCAAAATTAGTTGTGAATTAATCCCACAGGCTTGGACTGTTTATCAGCTCTCTTAGCTGTAATTGGTTGATCAATGAGATCATCTCAGGGCCAAAGGAGACCTATCTGATAGATAAGGTGACATGAGAGTGACAAGCTGAATCAAGTATGTACAGATAGCCAAACCTCCAGCATTCACCTTGGAGTATTTTTCAGTGGGGATGACACCTGTTGATGCTCAGAGTTTCCTCCTGGCTCTGTGTTTAGGTATCACTCCTGGCAGGGCTCAGGGGACCCTATGTAATACTAGGTATTGAACTCAAGTCTACTAAGTCCAAGGCAAGTGCCCTACATGCTGTTATTACCCTAAGACTTTGACTTTTGACTTCCTTTTGTGCTCTGTAGTGTCTGGCTGCTCTTAGATGACTGCAATGAAAAAGTAGGTTCCAGTATCCTAGGTCTGTGCTTTCTGTTCTCTAAAAGATTTCCTCTGAAGTAATGAAATGTTCTAAAACTTAAAAACATTTGAAATACTCTCGCTCCACAGGATTCTGTATATTTCTCAACATAGTCTCCAGTAGTAGAAGATCCCCAAATCCAATCTGCTAGTTAATAAAATGAGAAGAGGGGTTTGACTGTTTTTGGGTGACTAATACATGAAGAAAAGGTGAGCAGAAATGATTCAGTGATGGTAACTTTCAGCAAAAGTTTTTCACAGTGGGAGCACTGTTAGTGGTCCGAATTCCACATTTTAGCTCTCAGAATATCAGTTTCTTCACCTAGAAATGAACAGTGTGTCAGGATAGTGGGTGATAGTGAGGTAAACAATGCCCACAGGACCGTTTGGTGTCCTCTGCTCTATCAGTGGTGGACTATTTCTCATGCTTCAGAGTCCTTGATGGAAGACATCTGAGAGCACAAATTGTCCCTTGGTTTTCTATACTGAATCTCTCAAGGAGCTATGCTAGATTGCTTTACGTCATGCAGGTATATACCAAAAATAATTCTGCATGTTAGCACTCCAGGTTCCAGGGAAAACGCTCAAGTCTACAAGGGAGAGAGGAGTATGACATGGATTTGCTTGTCTCTTACCCTTCTGAGAGATGCTCTATGCAATTCCTCAGTGCCAGGATGGCAACAATTTCCAGGGCTCTTAGAGGAGAGTTCAACATACCTTCCTCTGGTGCCAGTGTCCTTTGGCTAATGATCACAGAAACTTTCTTGCACTTAGACAGAGAACAACAGCACTAACAACTGCAAGAGAGTTAATGGAGTCTTTATCTTAGGGTGTGGGAGTTGGACTGGGTGATTTAAAAATTAATTTTACTTTGATAATATTATTTACTACCACTACTGCGACACGACAGTGATGATGATGGTGACAACAACAACAACAACAACCACCACCACTACTACTACTACTACTATTTTTACAGAGCAGAACAAAGTCCCAGTCCTATATAACCTCTCTGTCACTCCCCTGGTCAGATATATTACTAGGCAATAGAAAGGACAGTTTCTCAAAAGGGGGATTTTTACTATATATATATATTTTTTAACAATTAACAGTTGATTGTGAGTATAGTTCTAGATTTTCAGAACAAACAATCCGCACAGACATACCCATCCTTCACCTACCCATTCTTTACTGGATTCTCTTCTGCACATCTAGAATTAATGTGGTATATTTGTTAGACTTAATGAGCAAGGGTTGGCATATTACTATCAATGAGTCTACAGCATACATAAAAGTTCACTTCTGTGGGTTTTGAAAAATACATAAAGGCATGTACCCACCATTAGAGTTTCATGCAGAGAATTCTCATCACTAGAATGTCTTCACCAATACCCCTCCTTCCCCTGCTGCTCCATCCTGACAAATGTATTTGGAAAGCTGGAGTGAACTCTCTGTCTCCAGAATATTAACAAGAGCAATTTTGCCTCTTGACTTCTATTTTTTTTTTCCGTAAGACCAGAGGACAGCCTGTTTCCATAGTGTGACTGCAGGGTTCTGTGGCGAGTCATTCTAAATATGACAATAGATATTATGAGCCCATATGCACATGGCAGAAAGCTCTCTGCTCATATGCCACTAGTTCCCCCTTCCTGTCACAACATGGAGACTAAACTAAGTCTGAGTAGTGGAGAGAAGGATGCTGCAGTCTGGAAAAGTGGATGACTATATTTTCTTGTGGTAGCATTTTCCCTGCCTGGGTCTCAGGGGGATGACAACAGGCTTCGCTGGCCCTCGGGCAGGGAAGTGATCTGGTGGGAAATTTAATTTTCTTTGTGAGTTTAAAAGAGTCAGAGGCCAAGCTTTTCATTAATCACAATGAAAATTTTCTGCTGCCCCATTGCTTACGGGAGTCACCTGCCCTGAACTTATCTTCTTGGAGTTGGCCATTTCTCATAACCCAAATTAACCCTTCCTGATGGGTTCTGAACCACCCTGACACCACCTGCTGAGGCCAGCTTCCTCCAGCAAGGCTAGACTCACAACTCAGACTCCTGCTACTCCTATTTGTCTTTGCATAGAACACCTTTTTTTCCCCATGCAGACTCAGTTCTGTTTGGTAATATTTCTCATCATAGGTATCAACTTTCATAATGCAGATCGAAAATGAGATGCAAGAGTCATAAGGAAACTGCACTTGGATATTGGCTCTCATGTGGGACTTGCTCCATAAACACAGGGAGAAAGAGGTTGCTTACCGCTCAGTTACTTCACGGAGTGCCTCTGTGTTTGATTTATTCTAACAGGGGTGGATACATAGGGGACCTGCAGGAAACAGATGGCATATGCAAATAGATTTTAGGAGTGCTTAATGAGGAGCTGTTTGCCAAGGTGGAGACAGAGGGAAGAACTCCAAGAGGAAAAGGCGAGGTAACTGAGGGTCCAAATGAGTGGAAATTACCTTTCTTGATGGGCAGTGGGTGGAAATGGAAAAGGGAACTTGGCAAGAAGGGGACTGCCCAGAGGGAGTTGTGAACTGGGTTAGAAAAATATAGACTGTCAAAGAATTATCTGGCAGGGAGGAAGACAGCATAAATATGGAACTCCTTTCCCCTGGCCTTCAGTTGCTTGATGATTCCCTCTTTTGCCAGATCTGATTAGTAGTTAGAGGACAGAAGAAGCCGGGTGACGCATTCCAGAAAGGTCAGCCTTGTAAGGCACAGGCACAGAATGGACAAAGGCTGGAGAGGACCCAGCAAACTGGATTATGAACCAGTTGCATAGAGGTGATAAGAATGTGTGCAGGGAACAGGGCTAATAAATGTGCTGCTGGCATAAGAGAAAACTGGGCATTTGTTGTGTACAAAAGGCCTGAGAGATACAACCCCGCATGTGCTCAGTGAGGTTTGATTTTGCAATTATCTGATGTAAAGACAAAATTTTAATAAAGTATCAGCAGAAACTCATGAATCTAAAATTGTCCGAGTTCTACTTCTCCATCCCTCTTTACTATCTCTACTTCCAAAACTACTGAGTACACTTTGCTCTTTTATTTTAATTTGATAAAAAACATAAAACATAAACCTCTTAGTGTTTAAGTGTATATGTATACTTTTAGCTTATCTCTAGAATAGTTTCTTCTTGCATGATTGAAACTCTAAATCCATGGAATAAGGAAGGACTCTATCTTCCCTTGCCCTTGGCAATGAGGATTCTACTTTTTATGGATAAGACTTTAGTACAAATGGAACCATACATCATTTATTATTTATAATTGGTCTATAGCTTTTTGTGTGCCAGAATATGAGACTCTCATATTACCTTTCTTGCTAGTTGTAAAACTCATTACTCCAACACTGAAAACCCGTTTCTGACCATCAATTTGCTTAATTGTTCATCTCCAGCGTACAACCTTATTCCAAGTGTTTAAAAGCAGAAAAACTGTTAATTTGTGATTACTGTGGGAAGCAACCAGAGTCCAATGCTTAGACACTGGACCTTTAAGTTTTTTTATTTAATTTTAAGTTGTTACCTTTAATTTGATCAATTCTACTCATTTATGAATATATTTAGGTCAAAATATAAACACCTAACACCCCAATTCCTTGATAAGGCTCTTCTTAATTTTATAAATACAGTTTAGTTATTTTTTTTATAGTATTTTGCTTTCCAGTATAGGATTCATTTGATATTCCAAATGATATTCCAATGATAATATTCCAATGATAATCCAAATGATATTTGCATATTTTTGCATATTTTGGGCCTATAGAGTTAGTAAGTCTGTCATACGGCAATGTTAGTGTCTTGTATAAAACAGTTTCACACCTTACACTTGTCTTATTGTGTAAACTCTTACAGTATGATCATATTTTGTGAATCTATCTGTGATCTTTTTATTCTGTAAAATACAAGGCTCCTTAAAATACAAGGATAAAGATAACTCTTAAAATACAAAGATATATATCTGCATTTTAAAAATTTAGGCATCCTGGTTTCCAACACTATTTGAGAAGTACAATGCTGCTATACCACAACCAACGCCAGAGTAGCAGCATACCTCCTGCATAGTTTCCAATTATATAAAAGTACCTCTCCTAACTTTCATCTTTTAGCCAGCTCAGTTCTATGGTCAGACATTCAGGGTCTATTGGCATTGGAGATTGTTTATTCCCTTACTATGCTTCTTTATAGTCCTTAGATGGGTGGAATCATTCTGTATTTGTCCTCCCCCCTTCAATTATTTTGCTCAGCCATGACATCCCCCAGTTCTATTCAAGTTGTGCAAACTGCAGCATTTTATTTTATTTATTTTATAGATGAGTAGTATATCTCATCATGGATATGTGCACCACAGTTTTTTTTTTATCTGCCATACTTTTTGTACCTAAGATGCACTCCCCCCGCAATGATGGGGGAAAATGTCTGTGCATCTTGTGGAGTGAATGCCTCCTGGAGCTGAAGTCTGAATGCAGTGGAGAAGAATCTATACTAACCACATGACATCCGCAGTGTTACACCCCCTTTATTGTGCAGATATTACATAGTATGAACAATCAGGTTAACACATTTTCACTGTCACATATAGAGCTTTTGTTTAAGACTATTTGATCGCTGCTGCGACATTTTTTTTATATTAACCAAAAAGTACTTTTTTTTTTTTGGTTTTTGGGCCACACCTGGCGTTGCTCAGGGGCTCCTCCTGGCTGTCTGCTCAGAAATATCTCCTGGCAGGCACAGGGGATCATATGGGACACCAGGATTCAAACCAACCTCCTTTGGTCCTGGATCGGCTGCTTGCAAGGCAAACGCTGCTGTGCTATCTCTCCGGGCCCCAAAAGGTATTTTTAAAATGTTTTATTTTTTATTTTTTATTTTCTGATGTAAATAAAAGAGTTAGATAAATGTGTTCTACCAGCTGTGGACAGACATATCATAAATATACTTTAGCCTCACAGGCTGGTTGTTCCCAGCCACTGTCTTCTGACTGCATCTCGTGTTCCACCATTTGCTTTAGAATCTATATATTTTTTTGTTTTTCTCATCTAAAAACTATGTTCATCTTATGGTCAGGTGTGTCTTAAAAGACAAAAATTACTGTAATTATCTGTTCTTGGGAAAGGCTGTTTCTAGATTTTGTCTATTCTAAATAGCAGTGCAATGAAGACAGGGTGCAAACATCTTTTTGAATTAGTCAGTCTGTGGACTTGGTATAGATGTCAAGAAGTAAAATTCATGTGAAGAATCTATTCTTAATTTTTCTCCAACTCTTCATACTATTCTCCATAGAAGCTGAGACAAATGGCATTTACACCAGTAGAGTACTAGTGAGTGTTCCTTTGTTCACTACATCCTTACCAGCATGGGTAGTTTGTGGAAATCTTGACGTATGCCATTCTCATTGGTATATAAGGTAACATCTCTATGTCATTTTGACTTGCATTATCTAATAAGTAGAAAGACTTTTTAATATACTTATTAGCCATCTGTGTATTCTTTTCTGAAGTGTCTGCTCAGCTGTTCTCTCATTAAAACATGTATTGAGGCATTGTGATTGATGAAACTTTTCATGACTGAGTTTAAGGTATACAATATTCCACCACTAATTCCTTCACCAGAGCCCATTTTTTCTTCACCAATATCCCCAGTTTCCTTCCCACCCACCAATCAGACTCCATGGCAGGCTCCTCCCCACACCCCTTTTAGGTGTTGTGATTTACAGTATCATTACTAATAAGGTTTTAAGCATAACATTTAAAATGCTTTACCTTTTTTTTCAGTACCACCCTCTGTTCCAGTGTGTTCATTTCTTTCCATTGTTTTTGGTGTGTTCTCCTCCCTGCACTACCATCTCTCAACCCCAGACTGCTCATGATAAACTTCCTGTTGAGACCAGCTCTCACTTTCTTAGCTTGAGTTTCTGTTGTTTTTGTATCTTCATTTCTATACATTTTTGTTCCTTGTTTTGTTGTTTTTTTATGAGTGTGTTATAAATCTTGTATATTAGCCATTTGTCATGTGTGTGGTGAGCAGATTCTTTTTCCTTCTCACTGGGGTATCTTTTCATTTTGGCACTGCTGCTTTCACAGTGTGGACACATTTTACTTTGATGCAGTCCCTTTTGTTTATTTTAGCTTCTGCATTCTTGGCCACAGGCATCAAATTATTGAAAATGGTTTATAAATCAATAGCATGGTGAGTGAATATTGCCTATTTTTTCCTTGAAGTACTTTATAAATTTGAGTCTAATACTGAGAGGTCTTTAATGTACATTGAATTAATTTTGGGATCTAAGTTTATTAGTTTGCACATCGTCATTTTCCCCAACACCATTTGTTGAAGAGCTCTCCTTGCTCCACTTTATGCCCCAAATTCTTTGTTATAGATGAATTATATACTTATCTGAGAATTTATCTCTGTGGTTCCAAATCTATTTTGGTCTAAATGACTGTCTTTATTTCAGTACAAACAAGTTTTGATTGCCCTAACTATAATTTAAAGCTAGAGAATGAAAGCCTTCCATGACATTCTTCTTTTGTTTGTTTGTTTGGTCTTTTGTTTGTTTTTACCATACCTGGTGATGCTCTCAGAGCTTACTCCTGACTCTTTTCTCAAGCATCTCTCCTGGTAGAAATTTAGGGACCATGTAGAGTGCCATGGGTACAATTGGGTTCATGTGTGCAAGGCAATCTCCCTACTAATTATACTATCCTGCCCCCATCATCTTTTTTTCTCAGTATTATTTTTGGTTATTTGGATGAGTTGTAATCCTTTAATTTTTTTAGTATTTGCTCTGTGTTCCTAAAGAATGTCATGGTAATTTTTATGGGAATTGCCTTGACACTATATAGAACTTTGGGTAAGATAGTAATTTCAATTATCTTAGTCAAGATGAGTAAAATGAAGAAAATTATTGTCAGATTTTTATATGGACTCTAAGTGTTTGTGAAATTTGTCTTTGCATCTTTGCCCATAATTAATTATTCCCTGTGTACTTAGATATATGCCTTTTATACAGTGTTTGGGTTCCAATGATCTCTCCTTGGTTGTGTCCTCTGTATATTTGCCCTGAGATTCCTACGCAGTTTGCCTCTGAAGTTCTGAGTATACTATATTCCTTTTAAGTTAAAAGTAAACAAAACTTAAACATAGTGTGAAGATTCCATTATTTCTTTACCCCATTTCGTGTTTTTATTATCTTACCCTAGGTAGGGTTCTTTTGCCTGTTTTTCTTCTTTTTTAAAATTTAAAACACTGTGATTTACAAAATCTTTATTTAAGCACCATGATTATAAGAGCTTTAGAGAGGAAATATGGAGGATGTTCATAGAACTCAAAGAAAGCATAGATTGAGTTGAATGGAACACAAATAAGAATCAAGAGGATATGAAGATAGAAATCAGAAAACTCCAAACTGAAATAACAGGTCTGACAAACTCAGTAAACAAAATGAAAATTCCAATGGAAAGCCTCTCCAACAGGGTAACAACAGCTGAGGATAGAATCAGTGAGCTGGAAGATGAGATACATAACAACTCCACACAGCAGAAGAAATTGGAAAAAAAGCCTTAAAGCAAATGATCAGAAATGGAAAAATTACTCAAAGAATGTGAACAGATAAAAATAGAAGTCTTTGATAAGCTCAACAGAAACAACATAAGAATCATTGGAGTCCCAGAGAGCCAGGAAGAATGTCCCCAGGAAGAACTAGCAGTCATAAATATCATTGCAGAGAAACTTTCAGAGACAAAGACTGCATGCAACCAAATCCTGCATGCCTGAAGATTCCCAGCTAAAAGAGACCCTAAGAAAAGCACCCTAAGACACCCCAATCCTAGTCACAATGACAAATCCCACCTATAGGGACAGAATACTGAAAGCAGCAAGATCTAAAAGGAAAATTACATTTAAAGAAGCATCCTTAAGATTTACAGCAGACCTGTCACAAGAAACCCTCAAGGCCAGAAGGCAGTGGTAGGACATAGTGACAAAACTCAATGAAATGAATGCTTCGCTTAGAATACGGCACCCAGCCAGACTCACTTTCAGGTTTGAAGGCTGTCTTCATTCTTAATGATGCCAGAGAGTTTTCACTTGGAGATGGCTCCACCTGAGGTGATTTGGCAGCTTAGTGATTCATTGGTTTTGTTGCCTTTTATTGGATACTATTAAGTGTATCTTGTAAAGCTTGTACAGTGACCAGGAACTTCTTTAGCTATTAGTTGTCCATAAAGCTTTATGTCACTCCTCTGATTTTGAATAATAGACTAGTCAGATAGGATATTATTTTTAAGATATCTATCCCACCTAACTTATTCATTATGTCAAACCACTTCCTTTTGGTCTGCAGTTTCATTTTTATAGATATTCTATGAGTCTCATAATGGAGACTCTTTCAGATGTAACTCTCCTCTTTGATTTTGCTGCTATGAGAATTCGTATCCTTTACTTTTGCCATTTAATTACAGAGTGTCTTGGAGTTCTCCTTTGGTTTATGTGTTTGTAACTCTAGTATCTGGTGTATAATTGAATCCTCAAACCCTGAAAATGCCTTGCTAAAATATCTTTGGTCAATAATTCTTCCTTATTCTTTCCTTCTTCTCCCTTGGGCATTCCTATAATTTAGATAATGTTTCTCAAAAATTTTTCCAGGGGAGCTTAAGAGGGAAACTGGTCATAGGAAATGTGCACTGGTGAAGTCATCCATTGTATGACTGTAACATATTCATGAATAACTTTATATGTGAAAAAAACAACTGCATTATTTACAACCTTGCAAACCTCATATTTAAATAAAAAATAAATTATGGGCCCAAGAGATAGCACAGCTGTAGGGCATTTGCCTTGCATGCAGAAGGACGTGCTTTGAATCCTGGCATCCCCGTTGGTCCCCCAAGCCTGCCAAGGGTGATTTCTGAGTGTAGAGCCAGGAGTATCCCCTGAACGCTGCTGGGTAGAACCCAAAAACCAAAAAAAAAAAAAAGACTAAAATGAAAAATAAATTAAATAATTGTCCCATGTGTTTCTGATGTCTTCATTTCCCTTTATTTTTGCACATGATCAACTCTTGTTCAACCCTGGGACCATATATTGTTCTGGAGCACTGCCAGGAGTGATTCCTGAGCCAGGAGTAAGAGCTGAACACTGCCAGGTGTGCTCTTCTCCTCTCCCCTCATGTGCCTCCTTGTAGAAAAAAGAGAAACAATATCAGTAAGGGATCCAAAATTATGATATGTTTAGAAAAGTTTAACTTGTTATGTCTATCTAACATGCCATGCTATGTGTTCCATATTTATCTAAAATGCCATGATAAATATTTTCTTTAAGCAATATCACAAAATATCACAAGACAATGTGGTAGAATGCAATTGGGAAGCTCTAATAGAAGGAACTTTAGACCAAGGAAGATTAGATTGTAATTTTGTATGGTTCTTCTACTCACTGACGAATCATCACTGTTCTGTCTCTTAAGCTGCCCTAGTGGTGGTTGGATGCCTCCTGCCCCCTCCCCATAAATCAATGAACTCCCTAATTGTTTGGATATTCTGGGGTCCCCTTTTCTTATTTTTTTTTTGGTTTTTGGGCCACACCCAGCAGAGCTCAGGGGTTACTTCTGGTTCTGGCTCCATGATCAGAAATAGCTCCTGGCAGGTTCGGGAACCATATGGGTGCTGGGGATGGAATCCCAGTCCATCCAGGGTCGGCTCAGTGCAAAGCAAATATCCTGTAGAGCCAGGAGTAACCCCTGAGAGCTGCTGGGTGTGGCCTAGAAACCAACCCCCCCCCCAAATAGCTTAATTTTTATCTTAATTTTAAAATATGGTCTATTTTTAGAAAATAGAAGGCTGTAGCTCTCATTGCAAAAAAAAAAAAAGAAATATAGACTTAAAATCCTCCTTATTTATTTTATGCTCTAGGAACTTACCAAACGTGTTTCAATTGTACTTTCTGCTCTTTATACTTGTCTCTGAGCTGTAAAACAGGGGAGATGAATTCTAGTCTCTTCTCTATGTGAAGTCCCTGGGTTTCATTGGATTCATGAAGATAATCATAGTGTAATTTCCTTCAAGACAAGCCCTTCTTATTCTCTGAGGTAGGGCCTTGACATGACTGAAATGTGAAGAGGGGAAGCCCTAAAGGCTTTGGAAGGGTTATCACAAGAATGTTGGACTTTCTGCAGTACCTGATGCAGCCAGGAAGCTCTAATTCTAACACCTGTGTTATATTTCAGATAGTTTATTTTTTATTTTAATAATTTTTATTTTGACCAAAGTGGATTACATATCTTTCATAGTAATATTATTTCAGATAGTTTCTATACGTGAAAGGTCACTCTCCCTCCTCCACCTAGAAAAGTGAACAATTCTAGCTTCTCAGTGTTGAAACATTTCTGTTTTTTAAAAAAATAAAATTATTTTAGGCACAGTTATTTACAGAGTTGTTATAATATAGTTATTTCTGGCTTTTCAATATTACAACACCAATCCTACTACCAGTATAACATTACTTCCATATTTGTTACCAGTTTCTCAATCTCACCAAAGCCTGCCTTTGGCAGATACAAATAATTTACTTAATATTGCTTGGTACAACTAAATGGTAAGGGGATTATAGAAAAAAAAACCCTAATCAAAATGAAATTTGTGAAAAATTGTCATATCTAGCATTGGGGACCAATTTGTCATTGCCTACTAAGCTATATATTGGTAGTAGAGTGTTGTGTTGTTGATTTTGTTGTTGAACTTATTTACCTCTATAATAATTTCACATCTAACTTAGTGTATTAAACATCAGTATTAAAACTATGGGGGTAGTGTGGCTATGTTAGCAGTGGGGTGGTCCATAACTATGTTGATCTGTGGAGCTGGGCTGAAGAACTCATATGTGGTGGTTCATGTACCAGGACTTCTGGAAGTACAGGCTCTGGCAGAGGCAGCCCAACCTGGATACAATTTGTCCTTGGAGATGTCAGCCTCAAAATCAACATACCTGGAGGTTTTTGGCGGCTAGGAGTCTCTGTAGAGATTAGTGGAAGCTGAAGCATTGGCGGGTTGGCAGTTGTAGGGCATATCTCTGTGTGCAGCCCCCTGAAATGTTTCTTATCTTTTCAAATCACATGTAAGCTATCAGCAGAAGCTAACAAAAAGTCAATTTACAAAGTCATGGACTTTTTAAGGCTTAAATGGTCAGAGAGGAAAGGTCAATAGAAATGTTCTTAGTTTCCCAGGGACTCCAGAGCATGCCAGAACAGTTATTCCAGATTTGAATGTCTTCTTATCTTGTACACAGAAAACCTGGGAAAAAAGAAGACCGACTCTAGTCTCCAGGCAAGCTAGTTTGTCCAATCCAAGTCATTGGCTGTAGTGCCAATACACTTTTATTTTTTACAGTCTCTGTTGTTGGTATCATGTTTCTGTATTAAAGATCCTGGAATCTGCATATCCTAAATTGAAGTCAGGATGGTGTAGAGCGTCCTCTAATTTCACCCCACAATGAAAGGGCAATGCAGAGAGCTCTGTCCTGTAAGCAGGTTGTTGTTGTCAAGTCTTCTTAGTGTTGAGGGAAGTCTCTTTTGAGCAGGTTAATGTTAGAGCAGTGGTAGGGTCTTCCCTGGTAGAGAATTGCTTCCAGATGATGTTATAAATGACCTTGGATGTTTCATAGTTAGCTTCCCTGGTTCAGGGGTGAATGGAGAATACCCATTCTTCTGAGGCCTGTGCCAGGTCATTATGTCACTGTTCAGGATGTAAGGACCCATTGCTCTACAAGATTTATGTGTTCCTACCTCTATTAGATAAGAACTTATTTGTATGTATAGTGTTTTCCCATTTTAATGTGCCTATGCAAACAAGGAACAATGCCACATGGCATTATAGACCCATATGGGGGCTGCAAGAACAAGTCCAAAAATCCCCATGACATGGTTAAACATAAGCATTAAACTGAGGGATTCCTTCACCGAATATTCCTTATTGAACAGCTCACAGGGAGAAGAAAAGATAAAAAGTGGGGAAAATCTTCACTGTATAAGGGAATATTTAGTAAGAGTTATAGCTGTCAAAGAAAATAGACATAAAATATTCAAAAGCCATACGTGTTCAAGTCTTTTAAAATAGTTGGGGGTTGTTAAATCCTGTGCACCACTTTGGTGTGTGATTAGGACAGTGCAGTACTGAAGTTAAAAAGGGTAAATGGGGTGGACTGATGGTTGGGGGTGATAGAGTTAAGGAGTGAAAATGAGCTTTACAGGGGTGTGCGAAAGGGCAGAATACCAGATGGACATTCTACATACACAAAACATAACTTAAGGACAGGATATACTTTTAACATATACCGTGCACATGGGGCAATAGCCCCCGCGTGGTTTTGACCATGTAGACTGGTAAGAAATTGCCAGAGACTGCCTTAGTAAAAATGAGCAGCTCTAAGCACCCTCAATTTGGACCCACCTTTTCTGGCCGCCTGGGCTGGGTCCCAGGAAAGGACTGGAGGCCGGAGGGCAGGAGAGGGGACAGCTGGAGGCCTACCAAGGCTCCCAGCACGCCCAAGCTAGGGAGAAAGCCTTCGACCTGGGGTCTCCCCAGACCCCATGCCGGCTAAAGCTAGTCTTCAGATCAAGAAGGAATTCAGTAGAGAACCAGAAGCCAGGATCTACCTGCCCTCCTTCCTGTGCCCTCCTCCGCTCTTCACTGGGGTAGGGCGGGGAAACCTTGGGACCCCATCCAGGAGGGACCACCCGACACCCACCTTGTCTGGCTGCCTGGCTGCCACCCCAGGAAGGCCTGGAGGCCAGGGGGCAGGAGAGGGGATGGCTGTGGGCTGGGGGCCTACCAAGGCTCCCAGCACGCCCAAGCTAGGGAGAAAGCCTTCAACCTGGGGTCTCCCCAGATCCCAGGCCGGCTAGAGCTAGCGTCCAAATCAAGAAAAAGTAAGTTGAAGTTTTAAGTGTGCCTATTTGATTTGGTCTCAGTGTTTGCACCAGTGTTGTCTATTCTGACAAGAAAATACCCAGTAGGACTACCTGTCTTAGAAAGAAGATGGGGGAAGAGACCTGAACCCACAAACTGAAGCCCACTTCAGTTGATTAAAGGGCTAAGATAGGCTGTCCTTTTGACCCAGATACTCCAGGGGGGCGAAAGAAAAACTAGAACCCAAAACATGGCTATCCTGATCATGTAGTTCCTGGGCTATTTCCTATGAGGCAACCATTATGAATTTAGAGCTACATTCCAAATGAAATAAATTAATTAAAACTTTGGGGATCTTTGTTTGTCTTAAGTCCAACATGTGATAGTGCTCAGGGATTAGTCCTGGCTATGCTTTTCAGGATTATTCCTTTGTTGTTCTGGAGATCATGTAGATTGGAATCCAGACCTTCAGCATGCAAAGTCTATCCTTAGCTTTGTAACCTATTTCTCTGTAGCAAGTTTTTTCTGATAAACTTAGTGACACCTTCCAAATGGAATAGATTAACATTTTTATTTGTAAGCTCATCTTATAAATTACTATTATAAACAAAGAACCCCCCTTAGCAAAAATCCCACATAAAATTACATTGGGAAATTGTCTGGAAAAATAAAAGAACAAAAATATAACCTCAAGAGAAAAAAAACATCACAAGTGTAGTTTTTTCCTATGAGGATTTTAAATAATTTTAAAGACCACTTCTATTGGTAGATCAGCTGGATAATCACTCTTTTTTTTTAAAAATATTTTTGTGCCACACCCAGTGGTTCTCAAAGCTTACTTGCAGTGTTTGAGCAACTCTATGAGGTGGCCGGGGTTGAACTGGATCAGCTGTTTGCAAGGCAAGTATCTGACCTGCTAGAGGGTTTCTTAAAGATCCTCAGTGTCAAGACCTTTAGAGTGTTTAACTTTAGGCCATTGTAATTGTGTCATAGCTAGTGGATTCATAAAATCATAAATTGATTTGATTTCTGGGCTTACTCCACAATGTCCCATCCAACCTTGAGTTTTATTGTTTAGAAAGAGATATGTATGAGTCAGACTCATTGCAGTCTACCTATTTGCCCTATATTGATCTACTAAGGCCAAAGGTCTTATGAATACTGACAAAAATGTCAGGAAAAAATTTAATTTACTTAAGGAAAAAGGTATTTAGAATATTCTATAACTACTACTGTGTTAATCTCATCAATTTCTTGATAATAAATGAGCAAAACTTCATTAACCCTCCCTAATACTAAGTGTCTTTAAGCAAGGGGTGTTGACTTTGGAGCTTTTATAGGGATGAAGCTTGTCCAGGATAAGCATGGTTTCATTTCCTGGAATATCAATTTCACTTAAAAATAGAATTAAAATAGATATATTGTGGAATATATGCTAGAATATAGCAAAATGTAAAGATACCATTTAAGACTTGTAAGAAAACATGAAATTATGGTAGAATCCATTAGCTGTGTCACAAGGACCCCTGAGTTTTCTGCTATCAAGGAGTCTTTTTTTTCTAATAATATATTTAGGCACCATAACTACAAACATGTTTATAGATGGGTTTCAGTTATAAAAAAAGAACACTCCACTTCACCAGTGCAACCTTCTACCACCAATGCTCCCATCTCACTCCTCCCCAAACCCCTTCTTGTATTGGAAAGAGGCATTTTATTTCTCTCACTACCATTGTCATAATATTTGTTAGTTTAGTTATTTCTCTAACTGAACTCACTACCCTTTGTGGTAAGCTTCATATCATGGGCCTGTTCTTCTAGTCCTCATCGCTATTGTCTCTGGGTATTATTACCATGTTGTATTTTATTTTTCTTAAATCCCACAGATGAGTGAGACTACTCTGTGTCTATCTTTCTCCCTCTGATTCATTTCACTCAGCATAATAGTTTTCATGTCCATCCATGTAGAGGAAAATTTCATGACTTCATTTTTCCTGACAGCTGCATAGTATTCCATTGTGTATATGTATCAAATTTTCTTTATCCACTCATCTGTTGTCAGGCATCTGATTGTTTCCAGATACTGGCTGTTTATCAAGGAGTTTTCAGTAAAAAGTTTGAGAAATCAGCTTCCAGGACTTTACCTGTTGAGGGTGGGCTTTGTCATTTGGAAAGAAAAAGGATCCCAGTATTAATGCCAGTTACAGATGTAACTGTATGCCTTATGGGTATGCTGCTGGCTCCATTTCTGAAGCCATGTTCAAGGAAGAGTTTGAGAGATGTTATCAGAATCTGCAGAATTTCTTGAGAATTTTCTTCTTGGCTGACTTTCACAGGGAAACTTCTTTGGCCTCGATCAATATCTCATTAACAGCAATGACAGATGGTAAGGGCTCTAAGACAATTTCATTCCAATAAGTGAAACAACCAATATATTTATTAAATAATTTAATCTACAAACACAGTGTATAATAAAAAGGGGCTGTGGCTTGGTATTGGCATTTACAAGGCTAATAGAATGCTCCATTTTTTGTGAATTATAGATTTAGCAAACGGTGTAATTTATGAGTCATGAGAAAAAAGAGTCCACCTGGGCAGTTTCTTGAAGCTTGTTGAAGCAATGTGACATCTTAAATCAATATAAATATTTAAAAAAATCACAGTATTTGACTTATTTTGCTGTTCTATGAAATGTTGTATTTCTCTGATCCTTAGACTTTTCTCAGGGATTTGTGAAACAGAAGTCCCTTTAGTTTTGCCAATTAATTTTTTTTTTTCTCAAAGAGGAGATAAGATGTGGTACAATTCTTTTCTCATACAACTCAGAAACAATGGAGCAGTGACTGTGAGTTCACTGCTTGTATTGACCTTGAAAAATTACTTGCTTTAGCTTTCATCAGAGAAACGGAGAGTCATAATTTGGCCTTAAAGATGACTGTAGATAGAATTACAGTGACGTTTCTATGGACTCTGGATTTTTCATCATTTCTGATAGTGGAATGCAACCCTACTCTTAACTCTATTCACACTGATCTCTATTTTAATGGACCATCAACTGTGTTCGCAGCTATTTGTCCCTTTATGGCTATTGTATAATGTTCCATATGTCAGCTTCCACGATCACATATCTGTGTAATACTTGGGGCTTCAGGTCAGACTTAATATCAATTTAACAAAACAATGCCTACTCTAAGCTCTTATGCCTTTATTTTGAAGGTGAAATAATAACATTAATTATTATAGTGATCCATGAAATGGTTGCAAGGAGGATGCTCCATCACATTGGTACTCAATAGATGTCAGTGGGGTGCCTTCTTTTTTCTACTACCTCTCAATTCCAACAGGTTCTCCCAAGCTAGGGAAAGGGTATAGTGAGTTAATAACATGATTTTCTAGCTTTTATGAATATGGGGTGATATCTATGACTCATCAAAAGGGCAGACAAGATAGGCAGCATATTGTAGTTTCTTAGCTTACAAATACCCTTTTCTCTTACTGGCCATATTCTTTAAAACCCATATTTCTACGATAATTTGCAGAGAAAATCATGCCTATATTCATAGGCCCTCAAGTGCCTTGCAGTCTGCAATAGCCCTTTATCTATATAATGGTGCTGGATTTGAGTTTACTATCAGGGAGACGATAAATGAACTTAACATGCTTTTTTTGTAAGTAGCTGGAATTCATAGGAGTAGTGAGACTAGTGTTGGAATCTGGTTTTTGATTTTCACTATATGTGATTCCTCTCTATTGATGTGGTCTACGTGACTTAAAGTCCCAAAGATATTACCTCACTGTCTCAGTGTGACTGTGACATTCACAGAAATGGCTTTTTCCTTTGACCAAATGGAATTGACTCATACTGCCAACCTGATTCTGGGAATTATAAAAATAAACATTGAAGTCAGTGCATAATTTAAAAGTCACCTCTACCATTACTTTTCCAAAAATAATTAATATTGAATACACAAATGCAAGAACATGTATTGATTATATAATCAAATTAAAATTATCTGTATTCATTATTATTTTGGATCACACCTGCTGTTCAGGAAAACACTGACTCTGTTTTTAGGGATCACTCCTGGTAGGGCTCAGGGGATTTTTTTTTTTTTTTGGTTTTTGGGGCCACACCCGTTTGATACTCAGGGGTTACTCTTGGCTAAGCGCTTAGAAATCTCCCCTGGCTTGGGGGACCATATGGGACGCTGGGGGATTGAACCGTGGTCCTTCCTTGACTAGTGCTTGCAAGGCAGACACCTTACCTCTAGCGCCACCTCACTGGCCCCTGGCTCAGGGGATCTTGTATGGTACTAGGAATTGAACCTGGGCCAGCCACATATAAAGCAAATCCCTGACCTGCTGAAGCTCTGGTCTTTAGTCTGTAATTATGATTGTGATTTTTATTGGATTGCATCTGAAGGTGCTCAGAGGAAATTCCTGGCTATGTCACTCCTGGAAGGACTCAGAGGATCAAAAGAGGTACTGATTAAATCTGAGTCAGCTCTGTGCAAGTCAAGTGCCTTACTTATTGTATCTGGCCCCTTTTCATTTATTTTTAACCCCCCAGAAAATGTAATAAATTCCATTAGCAATACCAGTCAGTCCAGAGAAAACTTCTCTCAAACTCCGTTAACTGTGCAAACTCTTTTCAAGTACATTTTAATGACCTTCAGTGAATGGTAAGTGGGAGAGAGTCATGTTTGTAAAACACAAAATTTACTCTGCTAACTGGAAAAACTTAATGAATGGGAAATACTCATAGAACCATCTCTCTCCTGTACTCTTGGAACTAGGTGAGAAAAGTGAATGTACACAAGAAAGGAGAGTAGATAAATTGAGGACTAAGGGTCTGGAATCCTGTGGACATTTTCCATTTGTATTGCAAAATTTTCTAGAAATCTTTAAGAATGAATATACCGGGCCCGGAGAGATAGCACAGCGGTGTTTGCCTTGCAAGCAGCCCATCCAGGACCTAAGGTGGTTGGTTCGAATCCCAGTGTCCCATATGGTTTTCCGTGCCTGCCAGGAGCTATTTCTGAGCAGACAGCCAGGAGTGACCCCTGAGCACTGTCGAGTGTGGCCCAAAAACCAAAAAAAAAAAAAAAAAAAAAAGAATGAATATGCCTTTTATATTTTACACCACAACAACCATCCTTTATTTTCAGCATTTAAGAAGTTTGACGTTATTGAAGTGTAAAAGTTATTAATTACCATCAATGCCTCCCTAAACTGAACCAATGTTTATCCTTTGCTGGGAAGGACCCAGGGACTTCTACCAATATTCACTCATCCTGTTTTGAAAACTAAATTTGGGTGAAATTTCTCTTTTATAGGACATGCTCTTTGACATTCTGAGAAATAGTTGATCTGATAGTTCTTAAGGCAGTGGTAAGTAATGGTCAATACCAGCTATTCATCAATGAATGGGCAGTTTTCAAGAGTATATGAGGAAGACAGATGGTGAAGATGTTCTTGGGAGAAGCTCAGAGATAATTGAACATACAGAAAGTATTTGGTTCCTCTTTAGGGTCCATCTACTTAGTTTTGTCTCAGCAAGAACATGAGCCCTCTCACCCTGGTCTGGATGAAATTCAGAGAAGGGTCTGATTCTGGGGAACAAGGCAGATATAGCATAAACCACTTGACTGTTATCACAGCTGGAATGAATAGTAATGGTCCAGGTCTATCTTGAATAATAGATAGTTGAGCTCAGTACCTCATCATATGAGGCCAGGGCAAGGCCTCCTTTAGGGTCAAGATGCCAGAGGAAGTAGGGAAACTCCAATGCTCTCACAGTGTAGGGCAGGTGCATAGGTTGACTTTGACAGGAAAAGAGATACCAGTTCAACTTTTGCCTCAATCAGAGGCTTCCTACTTAACTATGAAGAGCTGGGATAGATCGCCCCCCTGATTTAAATATTTGTGTTTGTCTGGCTTTAGAAAGAGACCATATGAATGACACTAGAATAGATGCTGTGTTTTAGGAGTGATGGTGACCTACAGGAAGTGGAACAGCATCTCCTAGGCAAAGGAGAGGGAGAGAGCAATCACTAGCCAAGGAGTAATAAGAGGATTACTCAGAAATTACTATATTTCTGGTGGTATGTGTCTAAAAAAAGGGAGGGTGATAGTACTTGTAGCATAGTTTCAGCTTGGGATAATGAAGCAATATTTGGTTGACAAAAAGTATTAAAATATAGGCTAACTATGAATGAGTAGCACACAGTTACTAAACTCAAGGATGAAAAGATCAGAAAGTTTTAGAGTTTCAGACATTCATTAGAACAGACTGATCTTCTAGAGAAATAGACAATAGATAATTATTTTTATCAGAAGAGAAATATCTTTTTTATTGCATAGAGTGTCCTGCTCTGTTTTGGGTCACACCCGGCAGCTCTCAGGGGTTATTCTTGGCTCTACACTCAGAAATCACTCCTGGCAGACTCTGGGGACCATATGGGATGCTGGGATTTGAACCACCATCCTTCTGCATGCAAGGCAAACACCTCATTTCCATGCTACCTCTTCAGCCCCATGGAAATCCAAATTAATACAACAATGAGATATCATCTTAGACCAGTGAGAATGGCACATATCAAAAATATTGATAATAATTTGTGTTGGTGGAGATGTGGTGAGAAAGGAACTCTCAGTCACTGCTGGTGAAAATATTGTCTGGTCCAAAACTTATGGAAAACAGTATGGGGCATTCTCAGTAAGTTAAGAGTTGATCTGCCATAACCCAACAATTCTGCTCTAGGATATCTATCCCTAGGACAGAAAATCACTGTTTCAAAGGGATGTATGCACACTGCTATTCATTGCAGCATTCAGTAAAAACTAAGACTTGGAATCAACCTAGATGTCCAACAACTGATGATTGGATCATGAAGATGTGGTACACATATACAATGGAATACTACATAGCTGTAAGGAATTATGCCATCAGGCAAGTTTCATTTTTTGGGGGGCCAGACCAGGTGGCTATCAGGGGTTATGCCTGGTTCTGCACTCAGAAGCCTTTCCTGGCAGGCTCGGGTCCATATGGGATGCCGGTATTCAAGGGTTTGTCCTGTGTTGGCCACAATCAAGGCAAATACCTTACCACTGTGCTATCTCTCAGGCTTCTCATCATGCAATTTTCAGCAATATGAATGGAACTGGAAGGTATTGTGCTAAATGAAGTAAGTAAGAAGGATATAGAATGATATTACTTATATGTGGTGTTTAGAATAACTGTCCTTATACAGGAAATGATCCAAATGGGATTAGAACATTCTTGACTCAAAGTATAATGAGGAGAAGGAGAGAATGGAGCATGAAAAGCAAATATGAAAGAATGGGGCTTAGAGGCCAAGAATTTTAGGTGCATTTGTGCTGTTAAGAAAGGACAGAAATAAATATTCAAGCCAAACTCAACAATAATAAAATCATGAGGCCCAAACTTTAAAAATCAAAACTTAAAATGGACCTGTTAGGCTGGCAGCCTAGGGGTGGTGGCATGGTATGTTATGGGAACATTGGTGCAGGGAAGTCAACTCTGGTGGTAGGATTGACCCAGAAACATTGTATATCTGAAACCCAACTTTGAAGAACTTTGTAAAGCCCAATGGTTTCAAAAATATTAAAATAGTAAAAAGCTTTTTCTAGTTTGTTGATTTTACAAGAAACATGTTGTGGGCTGAATATGACTCAAGTGGCATACTTTGCCAACTCCTTGATTTATAATAATTGAAAGGTTCAGATGTTAGCATCTAAATTAAAGCAATTCTTTTGCAAGTGTCTTATGTGGCAGCTTGAAATAAGTGCTTTAGTTAAAATTTAAAGTGCTGCATTAGAATAGCTCATTCATTTATTTTCAAAATCAAGACTGACAATTTATGTGCAAAAAGTAGGAATAATTTTCATATATGGCAAAGCAAGTAGGTAAACAAGGAAGTATTCAAAGTAGTCAAGCCAGTGATGTTCAGAACATGTCAAGGATGAAAATTGGAGAAAGACTAGAACAGTAAATGGGACTAGTTCATGGATGGGGTTCAGAAACACTAGGGTTACAGATATATTGACTTTGTCTTGCTTTATTATTCATTTGAATTTTTTTGGGGGAAATATAACCTCTTATCTCATCAAGTTGTATCTCTGAATTATCCTGAGTAGCTCAGAGAATCAGATGATAGAATAGGATATATTCCCTATTGCAGAAAATCCGGATATTACATAGTGATTATAAGTTGGGGCATGCTTGGATGCTTACTCTGGTGCATGCTAAGATCACTAATGGGCATGCCAGATGGGGAAGGGGGTCATAAAGACAGCCAGAATGGAAACGAACTTGGCAGAAACAGATGGACTGTAAGTGAATGAGCAATATATTTCCTTGAAAACCTTTCCATGGAGTTAATTGTTGGGAAGAATTTTCAAGTTAAGGTTCTGGTTCTTGCTTCTCTGTTGTCTTAGAAGGAAGGAAGAAGTCTACACCCCATCCATAAATTTACTGCCATAGAGTCATTGATTAACTATTGCAACAACAGTGTTGGATCTTTTAGTTGGTGGGCTGGCTTTTATCACTAGGATAGAACATATGAGTCTTTAGAATTCACTTCTATTTATCCTCTGGGGGCACTTGAGCTTTCCCTATGGTTTCTGTCTCTTTTATTTGCTAATGAACGTTCAATGTTCATGCTAATTGGATATGCATAACTGAAATTGTTCTCTGCTGTAATTATGAGCATGTCAATTATTATTTATAAAATTTTCAAATGAAAACATGCTTCTTAGAAATGAATAAAAATTAATGTTGCATGGAAATGGCTAAATTTAAAGACTGTAGGCACCAGTGTTTGTAATCCCTTTTCTACATGTATGATTTGGAATTCAGGCATTTTTTGGGGAAACATTTCAATGTCTAACTCACCCAAATGGTAAATTTTCCTGTTTTTGAGTAAATGTATGATATATACTGCATCTATATTTTGAAAGTAAAATAGTTGGTTTTTTAAATTTTTTTTTGTTTTTGGGTCACACCCGGCAGTGCTCAGGGGTTCTTCCTGGCTCTCTGCTCAGAAATCATTCCTGGCAGGCTCCAGGGACCATATGGGATGCCGGGATTCGAACCACCATCCTTCTGCATACAAGCCAAACACCTTACGTCCATGCTTTCTCTCAGGCCCTGAAAGTAAAATAGTTTTATTAGGGACATATGAAATTAGAGATAAAGAAAGAAATCAAGAAGGTAACTCATAAACTTAAATGAGGGAATTACACATTCTATGTTTCAATGTGGGTGCACCAGAAAGAGAACATGCTGACTGTATCCCTCCAGTCCCAGAGGACCTCAAGCGGCAGTAATATTGTTACCTGGAGGATTTTTTGGAAAGGAAGGGAATTGCTTTGGTTGTCACTACTTGAAAAGAACTGTAACTAAGTAACTAGTAGACAGAGTTCAGTGTCATTAAATGTCCTGTGAGGGAAAGTTTCCTACTTAGTTTTCCAAATTAAAACTTTTTTGTAGTTCTAAGGATGAGAAACTCTATTGTAAAATCATTTATTGAAGAATATTTTTTTCATTTGATGGTTATAGAGAGTATTTTAAAAAATGAATTTTTGAATTCTTTTGTTAAAAATTTTACTGACCCACAGACATGTAAAAAATGGCCCAACTTCATGATTTTGTAACTAGTCTTGGAAGCTGTTAGGGCATTTACCTTGCATGTGTGACTGACCTGGGTTTGATCCCTGGCATCGCATAAAGATCTCCAAACACTGTTAGAAGTGATTTCTGGGCTAAGAGTTAGGAGTAACCTCTGAGCACTGCCAAAAGTAATTCCTGAGTGCAGAGTTAGGAGTAACCACTACACACCAACAAATGTGGCCCCCAAACATTTTCAATTAATTACTGGAATTTGAAATTTTTTCATTTATAGGTTTTAAATGTTGCCTTCTCAAAATGCATTTGTATTATTTTATGTTATATTATTCTAAAGGAGTGGGAGGGTCTTTTCTTCTATTGAATTCTCTAGTTGCTTCATTGAACATTACAAATCTTTACTGATCCTAAAATATTGATAAAATCCAAAAGAGGGTTGAATCAGATCTAGGGAGTGATCACTAATCAGGACTAGGGAAATAAAGGCACAGATCCATAAGTTTCAGAGAAGAACAATTATCAAAGTTGTTGGCGTGAAGAATGAAGTGAACTGGAGGGTAAGGAGTAGGGAACCCAGTACTGTATAAATAGTAGAGAAAGATTGGGAGATTGAGTAGGCGACAAGAAGTGTCTTCTGGTACATTCGCATCTGAATGCTGAAAGCAAGTTTAAAAAGGATATTTATTCCCAAGCTCAGGCTTTTAAATGGATAAAAACAAAATGAATAAGCACAGTATTCATTGAATAGAACACCTGGCTTATTCCAACTGCTACCCATGGTGCAGATAAGTCTTAAAATAGTGAAGGGACCCTTGGGAGCAGGCATGGTTGTATTCAAGTTTGTTTATTTTGAATTATTGTCAGGGCCACAATAAAACACAAGGAGGGAATGTTTTGTAAAACCCAGGAAGTTATAAAGCATTTTTTTTTATTGCAGAACAGTTCAGCTGTACTAAAATGTCAATTAAATCAGCAGATGGTTAGCTATTCTTTGTTCAGTGATGTAACTTAAGCATTACAAAGATTGACATCCTTTATATATAGATTTCATTTATTCATTTCATGATATAAAACAAGTCTCTCAAGTGAATATAATGAGCATTTACCTGCTTGTCTCTTCATTCTATGTTATATTTTGGCAATGAAATAACTCTAGCCAGGTCACTAGCATGACTTCAGGTAGTTTCTTTTCGATTATTCTCTCAGCTTTTCCAAAGAATAGATGTGCATTTTTTACGGTGCCATAAAAGAAGTCAATGCAGAAAACTTGTTCAAATGACTTAGGAAGCCAATTGGCAGGGGTAGAACTGGAATTCAAGCATCCTTGTAGCCAGTGAAGGTTCATTTACTATAAGAGATGGACATGGGGTCTTGCTCAGAAACACTGCTTAAATCATCAAGTCACAGAAAAACAAGTAACAGTCAGTCACTATGCAAGTGAGATAGGAACAGAGCACATGTACAGAAGTGAGTGTATCTGATTTATTTGTGTTTAGACCTAATCTAGAGATAACAAGGAAGCAATACAAAGCTCTTATCTCTTCTAGAGGCAGCAGAGGGCAGCCCAGGAAATTATGATAGAGAGAGAAATAGCAAGTGGTACTGGCCTCATCTGGATCTCTTTTTATTTATCCTTGATAAATGTGGTTTGTGAATCCCAGTTCTTTTGTCCCATTAAAGAATGGAGCAATCAGATTCGTGCCCTGACACCATAATTTTTTTCTAAGCCATTCTGTCGGTTCTTGCGCATTTCCTGACCACATTTGTGCACCAGCTTGTCAGTGCCATAAATCATTATAGATAAGCAAATCCTTCTCTTAACCTTTTGGAAAGATAACATGACCAATATTTTCTGAACATTTTCTTTCCAGGCTTTCTTTGGGGAGATAAATGTTGCCCATCGTGACAGTGCATCCCTAAACAACAGCATGATTTATGGGGGTGGAATTGAGCTGGTTCATCGTGGCTTACCTGAAGACTTTTCAAATGTCTTCTTTTTTTTGCAAGAACACTGGTGAATTGAAGGAATATATAGGGAAGATTTTTAATGAGGCCTTTGTGCTTTGGATTTCCACAGTTGTTTCTATACTTTAAGGTGAGGTGGAACACGAACTTTTTAATATCAGTTGCATTACTCATATATTTTTAAAGAGATATAGGCACTTATGTTTACATAAATACCTCCCAAGAGGACTCTACCAAGAAGTCTCTTTTTTAATATCTCAAAGACAGTAATACACAGATAACTTCTAGAACAATGGCTATTTAACTCAGAAAGATACAGATAAGAAATGGAGTATGTAATACCCCATAATATATAATATAATACTGAACATGTAATGAAATAATAAATAGTAGAAAAACACATCCAACATAAATTTCAATGCTGTATTTGAGATTCAGGCTATGGAGTTAAGGAAGGATGGAGTTCAATTTCTATGCATCAAAGCAGTGAACATTAGTTGCCTCTCTTACATTCACCTTTTTTCCTTGTAAAAAGAGGATTATATACTCTATATTTTGAGTCAAGAGACAATTCCCTGCTTTCAAAGAAATGCTTTATATTTCTCTGAGTGGAAAATTGGATGATCATGGACCTTTTTCTCAGTTTATAGTACACAATTATCCTTATATCCACCAGATCCTCCTCTCTTTCATGATTTTTTTTTTTTGGAGGGAATATACCTGACTGTACTCAATGCTTACTTCTAACTCTGCACTCAGGTATCACTCCTGGTGAGGATCAGGGAACCAAATGGGTTGTCAGGGATAGAATTCTGGTCAGGTCATGCAAGGACTTCCCATTTTTCTCTATCTCTGGCTCCTCTAATGATTTTATATATTGTACCTTAAACTTCCCATTCTGAATCCCGTTTTCCAGTCTAAACTTGTATTTACACACAAGGGGGAAAATTGAAATGATCTATGCCATGGTGTTTAAGGTAGCAATTTGGAGAGGCGGTGAGACAGCACTGACATACTTACTTAAATGTTAAAAGCAAGAGAGGCTTCTTAATCAAGTGAAGAGTTTTACACTTTTATTTAATTGTAAAAATATATATGATTCCTCACACAATGACCATTTTCAAGTTTTTAAATCTATTTCATTTAATATTTATTATTTATCCGATTTTCTCTTTACTCATATATTTTCTTGTTCATAGCTTAACTTTTAACTTCTCTGTATCATTTTACTTTACTTATAAACCATATATAATTTAGTTTACTTTTATACCAAATATAAGAAATTTACTCTTTTGATAGGATAATTTGATTTATGCCAATTTTGTGCTAATAAAAATATTTTACCTTGTGACAACTTACTGATCTACAACTTACTGATCTTACCATTTACTGGCTTTCCTTTTTATTTCTCTGATGACTTTGAAAGTAAATGTCATGCTTTTAGTTTTTCTCTTATGTTCAACTCTTTTGAAATAATTAATCTCTATTATCCCAATTTTATTTTATTTTATTTTTTGGCATTTGGGTCACACCCTATGATGCTCAAGGCTTATTTCTGGCTCTGTACTCAGGGATCACTCCAGGTGGTGCTTGGTTGATCATTTGGGGATCCAACCTGAGTTGGCCACATGTAAGATAAGAACTCTACTTTCTGTACTATTGTTCCAGTCCTTTTTTTAAACTTGAGATAAGTTTCATGAATAAAAGTCCTCTTGATATTATTCTTGGGGTTGATTACTGCTTTTTCACATCTTCACTATCCTTTTTCCTGATTTTAGTATTCTAACTGAGGATGATAAACCTGGTTTATTATTGTTTAGTAATGTTTCTTCAAAGACATAACATTAGGAGAGATAGTATGGCAGCTAAGGGACATGCATGCAACCAAACATTATTTGATCCTCAGAACTACATATAATATGATCCCCCAAGCCTGACAAGTAGTGATCCCTGGACACAGAGCCTTGAGCATATGGCCTCAAAAGCAAACAAAACCAAACTATGTTTTGTTCTGATCCCATCCTTTATGAGGCTCAAAACAGAATTCACATTTACTTTTGTGTTTTTAGTTCCTTGTACCATTTTTCTCAAAGGCTTCATCCCCCCATCCCAAGTGAGCTTTTATCTCAGTCCATATTTTATCCTGCTAATTTTCTAGCTTATTTTACTTTTTTTAAAAATAGAGTTGATATGATCTTGTATTTTAATGAGTACAAATTAGATTCATTACAGTTTTGGTGTAGATATCCTCTAGAAGCTCCTTTGAAATACTTGTTTCTCTGACTCATGTAGGTAATAAGGATAAAAGGTGAATGAAAGCTGTCTTGTAGGTGTTTAGTATGAATAACCAGGTAAAAGACAGGATCACCTGGAGGTGCTATTTCTAACATGTTAACTTTTCAATCTCATTTAGATAATCCTCAAGTGATATATTCATTTAAAAATTCACAGGAATTTAAAATTGGAAATGTAAATGTATCTGTCACTTAGATATGAATCGTATTTTAACCTGAAGTTTAACATTATTAACTGCAGTTTTAAAGAGAGAAGAAAATATACTATTCTAGAAAATAGCAATAGATTTGGCATGGAAGAATGAGGGTCAAAAGATTCAGAAAAATAGCCAATTTTATAGGAAGAAAAGTAAGCTACAAAATTTAAAAGAGGTAAGTGTTGAAGAGGACTGTGGTTTGGATGTAGTAAGGAATGAGCTATCTAGACAATCTCTATTGGCTGGAATAAGTAAAATGCACAGATTAAAAATTGAGCTGGATGGAAAAATTGAATTGATGGAATAAAACGAACAATCATTTAATAATTTGTAATATGTAATTTGTAATATGGGTTCAAAATTGGCCTGCTTCCCTGATCATCTGTGACAGTACTAGATTGAAAGGTAAAGTGTTTTGTTTACATGGATACAATATGCCCAAAGATATTCTGGAATAATGTTCTGCTCACTCATTCTGGATAGTTTAAATAGGGAAGGGAACTCAATAGGATGCTCAGAATATCAGACCTGTAGGATATGCTGTCAAAAGAAAACCATACTTTATCCTCTTAATAGGGACTGTCTCATTAGGACTATCTGCCACATCATTCTTTTCCAGTGCATCCCAAGAGACACTTCAGATTCTGAAATACACTTTAGATTCTCTTTCTCCTGTTTCAATAAAATATTCAAAGCTGCATTTTTCTTGTCTGCTTTCTTCAATGAAATAGGGGATGTATCTGTTTCACTCCCTGTGAACTAGTTTCACTGTAAGTTCCAGGTATCTAATTTGTACAGGTAGATGTGAATAGTGTTCAAAAGATGCCAGAAAGACACACATATAACTAATGAATATGATGACTAAATAAATTACAGTGGCTACTAGAAGATGCCAGAAGTTTATATATATAAATATATATATATGTCATGAATATAGTAAGTAAAGAAAACACAGTGATTATCTGATCACCTAATGCTTCTATGGTGGGGATAAATGGGGAGTTGAAAAAATAAGAATTGGTCCAATTCCAAATAGATTTTCCTCTTGTTATTTAAAAATCAAGTTACCTTCTAAAAAAAAGGGAGAATATTTTATTTCTAATATTTGATTTTTAAGAAGGAGAGTAATTAAGCATTCTTAGTTTTATCTAACTTGCCATACTTGTCTATTTTTTCTTTAGTTCTTTCAAATATTATTCTATAAAATAAACTCTGAGATGATAGCTTAAATATAGGAGGTCTTTTAATACATGAATGAATGAATTAAATTCTATTCTCTTGAAAACAATCCCTATAACCCAAGTATTGAGCAGAATGAGAAGGTAAATTGTGATGCTCCAAACTCTGTTATATTTTTTGTCTGTGATCTATAAATGTATATGTGCCATGTAAGAGTCTCGCATTTCTGAAGGATATTATAAGCACAAAAATTTCAAAATATGTTGTTTCTTATTTATACATAAGTATTAGCTTGTTGTAAAGATTTTTTGAAATTATGGGGTCTGAATGATAGTACAGTGGGTAGAACATATGCCTTGTATGCAGCCATTCCAGATTAGATTCTTGGTATCCCATGTAGCCCCCTGAGCACTACCAGTATTAATTCCTGAGTGTAGAATCAGGAGTAACCCTGAGCATCACTGAGTGTATCCACAAAAAAAAAATTCCCCTAATACAATAAGTACATAAATAAAATGTTTTCTGCAACTGAAATAAAAAACTGGATTAAGCTAAAGAAAGAAGTGTTTTTCTTTTTTTAACAGAGTTGATGCATTGTAAGTCTTTGATAAGAGGAAACAATTTTCCAAGTTATTGGACTATACAAGACCAATTTAACCAGACACACACACACTTAGGAAATGCCAAATTATACTAATTCCATTTGTACAGACATGTTCTATGTATAAGGATATTAATAATGATCTGAAAATGGTGAAGTAGGGAATACTTTGCCCCACCTTCTCATTCGTGTAAACCTCTTGATTCTATTATTATATTAATGATAATAGAATGCATGCTCTTTTAGAACTTTGAAGATGCATATAAAGTATCAAGCGATGAGATTATTTTGTACTTGGATTTTCCACTGGACAATAGTATTTTTAATATTGCCTAAATGTGCTATAATTTTTAATTTACTTTTATTGTTGGGCATTTAAATTGATTTACAATATCATTATGACAGATTTCCTCTTCTTAATGATAGAATAAACTTTCCTGTGTAGAAAGCTTATTGAAAAACTTTTAAAAATGTATTTAATAAATCTTTGAAAAGATAATTAAACTTTCTCACACTTTGGTATCCTCAGCTGAAAAATGAAACTTTAACTACATCTTTTCCATGAAAATGATATTAGGTTTATAATAAAATTTCAGAATGCATGTTTACATTATTACCTAGCAATTATCATTCAAGGGGGATAAGTTATTTTTATTTTATAGCCATGTTATCATTTGTGCAACTGCCTAGGTATGAGTATTAATGCCAGTATTTCTCATTTTTTCAGTGCTGGTGAAGTTTCCTCTCTCATAGCAAATCATCTTCCATGATAAACATTTCTGCTTCTGTGTAAGTTCAAGATCTGCATAAGCCTTAGGGGAAAGTATGAGGGTTGAAACTCTGATGGGGTGCACTGTGGGCTCAGAGAATCAAAAGGAAATGAACTAACAAAATTCTCTAGTCAATTTCCATCTTGGTTGTTTCAAGCACCAATCTTATTAACTGTGGATTTTTGATCATGAGATTCTGGAAAAGGTAGGCATTGATGGATGCCCTGTCCACTTTGGTCTCCCTACCTTTTAAAGGAGAGAGATAGTGTGTTTCCAGATAATTTTTCTTTATTTGTATTAACTTCTGTTCATCATCACAATTGAAAATAGAAAGTTGGATGTGAAGTTAAGGACTCTTTTACTTCCAGAACTCAGTAAAACTGTTTGCTTTGGAATCTTTCCTTACAATAGAGTGGTGTTTGAGAAGACATAACATTCTCAATGGTTAGTCTTCTTGAGTGAGAAACAAATGGAAAGCAGGACCTCCTGTTTTGCTCTAAGAAACTATTGTTTGAAGTGCAAATGTGTCTTAGTCACAGATCTTCAATGACTTGACAATTATCCCCCAATTAAATCCCTGGTCCTCTTCCCAACTGCTGAGATTTTGCTTTGTTCTGATGCTTATATTCTTTCTTTAGATTTAGTTTCATGATGAATAATTTGAATATCTCCCCAAATATTTGTTTATGACTATTACTAAACCAAAAGACTTGGATCTGACCCACATTATCAACTGCATATTCTGCCTACTCTTGAATTTTCAAGTCACCAAATGGCTTATAGTATCTTCATTATGAACATAGGACCTTGCTCCTTTCTGTCACTGTCTTTGTTTATCCTGAGCTCTCTGTTCTTAGCCAAAGAACTCTGTCACTTGAAAGTTGGTCAAATCCCTTCGGAAATTCCCTCCAATCTTTGCTCTGTGTTCTTAATTATCTTACACTTTTTGTTCCCATTGTGGACTGGGTTAGATGTGCACATGTGAGTCAATAATTGGATACCTCTAGGTATTCCAAAGAATGGAGGTTAGGTATTATTAAATTTTCGTGGCAGTAATAACCCAATTCTCAGCACAATAAAACTAAGTATATCCTTATGAATTTAATTAAGGTTGTTATATATATCTGGGAGTTCTTTCCTGGGCTTAAGGCAGCTTCTTATTCCAAGTCTCAAACTAAATAACTGGCTTCTATTTACCATATTCTTCTCATGGATGAAGACAAGAATGCAAGAAGCCAACATGAAGAGAGTGATCATATTTTTTTACTCAGCTTTGGGGGCTATCCCTGGTGGTGCTCAGGGCTTACTTTTGACTTTTTGTTCAGGGATCACTCCTGGTTGTGCTTGGGGAGACCATATTTAGTGCTGGGGATAGTATCAGGTCAGTTGAATGCAACTCAAGTGCCTTAACCCTGTATTATCTCTCTGGTCTGGGAACGGTCATATTCAAAGTTTTTGTGAGCAAGTAGTAAATGTCACATTTTTTTTTTTTTTACATTTCACTGGCTCTCTCTTGTCCTATGGTGAGTGGGTTAGTTGGACCCACTCAAAGTCATGTGTCTTAAACTATTGATGATGGTACTTATCACTTCTCATGGGTGAAGGGATAAAGAAATGTCAGTGAGTAGGAGTGAGGGCACACAATTCCTGCAGAATCCTCTTTCAAGGAACTTGGCATTAAAGAAATAGAGGGGTGTTAAGTTGTGAAGGTGAATGGCAAAACAAGGTATTTTTGTTTTTTATATTTTAATTTTTATGGAAACAATTGTGATCTACAGAGTCCTTCATAGTTGGATTTCAGATATACAAGTCAGGGCCCTTCCCACCACCAGTGTCAACCTCCCTCCACCAATGGGCCCAGAGGTCGTCCTATACCACTACCCTTTGCTCCCTGGTCTGCCAGTATGACAGGTCCCTTTGAGTTTAGTTTGTTAAAGTTTAGGTCCCTTGATTCTTTTATCACTGACTTTGGCTTGGATTGTTGTTATGATATAAATTAAAGAGACCTAGAGTTGGTGTGAGGATGGTGAGACTTTTCTCAGCTCAGCTTGGCACTTGCAGCCCCTTAAGCTCATGAGTCTGAAAGCTGCAGGATAGGCCCCAATTTACTCTATATTGAATATTTAGTGTGCCCTTTTTTATTTCCTCACTGATGTATCTGAGACCACTTGGCCTCTGACCCCCAGCCTTTCTTTATTCCTTTCTTCTTAGTTTTATAGAAAAATGCAGGAATATATGGTAAAATAAAGTAATTAATTTAGTTTTTGTAAATTACAGATATTTCATAGTAATATTTAAGGTACATAGTGATAATAAATCAAGGGCATTCCCACCACTAGTGATGTCCTCCCTCCACCCCAACTGTATTTTTTTTTAATTTTTTTAACTGAAACCCAACTACAAACATGTTATAATCACGGTGTTTAAACAAAGACACTATTATAAGAAAATAAATTAAAAATAAATCTTCAATCCATTTTCTTCTTCTTTTATTCCCCTCTTTTTCTTCTTCCTCTTTCTAAGATCAGACAAGATCGGGCATGCTCAGGGTGTTGTGGCTGTAGACTCTTCTTCCTCTTTCTCCTCTTCTTCTTTCTCTTCTTTCTCCTCCTCTTCTTTTCTTCCTCCTCTTCTACTTCTTCCTATTCTTTTTCTCCACCTCTTCTTCATTTTCTTCTTCCCCTTCTTCTTTCCCTTCTTCTCTTTTCTTGTCTTTTTCTTCTCTTCTTTTCCTTCTTCCCCTTTCTCCTCTTCCTCTTTTTTCTTCCTCCTCCATTCTTCTTCCTTCTTTTATTCTTCTTTCTCTTTTCCCACCTCTTCTTTTTTCTTCTTTTCTTACTATTCTTTGCCCTCTTCTTACTCTCCTTCCTCCTCTTCTTTTTCAGAAGAAAAGGATGAATCCTCTTCATCTTCCCCCTCTTCTTCTTACTATTTTTCCACAATATTCTTCTTACTCCTCTTCACCTTATTCTTCCTCTTCTTTGCCTTATTTTTTTCTTACTCTTCTTCGCCTTATTCTTCTTAAAATTCTTCTTCCTCCTCTTCCTGTTCTCACTCTTCCTCCAACTCTTATTATTTTTGTTCTGGATTTCTGGGACTTTATTGATTCCTATGTTGTTTCTGTTGAGTTTCTCGAAGACTTCTATTTTCATTGGTTCACATTCTTTGAGTAGTTTAGGCATTGTCTGATCATTTGCTTTAAAGTTCTCTTCCAATTTCTTCTGTTGTATGGAGTTGTTCTGGATCTTATCCTCTGGCTCACTGACCCCATTTGCAGCTGATGTTACCTCAGTGGAGAGGTTTTCCATTGAGGTTTTCAATTCATAAGCCGAATTTTTCAGACCTGATATTTTAGTGTGAAAATTTCTAATTTTAGTCATCAAATCCTCTTGATACTTATTTGTGCTTCAGTCAAGTCTATTGATGCTTTTTTTAAAGCTCCCTGAACATCTTCCATAATTCTACTCTAAACATCTTATTTGAGAGGTTACCTAACTTTTTGGTTCTTTTTGGATTATCAGAGCAGCCATCTTGATTCTTTAAACATGGGGTTGTTCTGCAAAATTTCTCCATTGTTAAGGTTGTAGATTGCTTTTTATAATGTGGAGAAGTGGGGTTCAGGGGTCCTGGAGAGATTATGATCCTTGGTGTCTCTGGGCTGGCTCCCTCAGAAAGAAGCTTGTTTTTATTTTTAGTGAAGAAAACTTTGCTATAGAAGTCAAATAATGAAATATGAACAAGTATTGAAAAACCTTAAATCAATATTCCTTGAGCAATTGTTATTCACTTGTCTTCTAGATTTGTTATCTTTTCAATCTCCAGCAATTTCATGATGCAGGTACCTCCCCCCCCCCCATTTTTAAATTTCCATTTCATTGATTTCTGCTCTAAACTTTATTATTTAATCATGCCTACCTATTTTTGGTCCCTTTTGTTGGTCATTTTTTAATTTTAAAAGCTGTGTTATTAAGCTATTTGTATAGGCCTCTTCTTCCTTTCTGATATGTGCTTGTAAAGTTATTCATTTTCCTCTTAGTACTACTTTTACTGTGTCCCATAAATCCTCATAGTTTGTGTCTTCATTATCATTTGTTTCCAGAAATGTTTTGATTTCCTCTTTGATTTTATCTCTGACCCACTGGTTGTTCAGCAGTGTGCTGTTTAATTTCCAGGTGTTAAAGTTTTTCATCTGTGACCCTTTGTAGTTCACTTCTAATTTTAGTGCCTTTTTATCTGAGAAGGTAGTCTGTACAATTTCTAGCTTCTTGATTTTATGGAAATATGTTTTATGGGCCAAAATGTGGTCTATCCTGTAAAATGACCCATGCACATTGGAGAAAAATATGTATCCCAGGTTTCTGGGGATGAGTGTCTTCTATCTATCTATCTATCTATCTATCTATCTATCTA
The DNA here is from genome assembly GCF_024139225.1 of Suncus etruscus. Taxonomy (NCBI): domain Eukaryota; kingdom Metazoa; phylum Chordata; class Mammalia; order Eulipotyphla; family Soricidae; genus Suncus; species Suncus etruscus. Next base: position 3,801,492 of record NC_064867.1, read on the forward strand.
TCTATCTATCTATCTATCTATCTATCTATCTATCTATCTATCTATCTATCTATCATCTATCTATCTAATAGTCCACTTTCTTCCATGTCTCGTTTCAGAGCTAGTATATTCTTGTTTGGTTTCATTCTGGTTGACCTATCAAGGGGTGACAAGGCTGTGTCGAGGTCTCCTATTATTATTGTATTGCTATTGATATCTTCTTTCAGATTTGTCAAGAATTGTATTAAATATTTTGTTGGTACCTCATTAGGTGCATATATGTTTAGGAGAGTGATTTCTTCCTGCTTTGATTAGTCTGAAATGACCATTTTTCCTTATAACATTTTTAGTATAAAGTTTGCGTCTTCTGATAATAATATGGCTACTCCAGCTTTTGCAAGGGAGTTGTTTGCTTAGATGATTTTTTTCTTAGCCTTTTATTTTGAGTCTATATTTGTTGTGACTATATGTGTTTATCTATAGGCAGCAGATTGTTGGATTCAGCTTTTTGATCCATTTTGCCACTCTGTGTATCTTAATAGGTGCAGTTAGTCCATTGACATTGAGAGAGATTATTGTCATGGAATTTAATGCCATCTTTGTTTAAAAGTTTGTTGTGTCTGTTGGTCTATCTTGCCTTAAAAAAGACCTTTCAATTTTTCTTTCAAAAAGAAAAACTGGCTTTGAGTCTGTAAAGTTTCTGAGCTGCTGTTAATCCATCAAGCTATGTATACTTCCTTCAAACCTGAAAGTGAGTCTGGCTATGTGCAGTATTCTAGGCGAAGTATTAATTTTCTTGAGTTTTGTCACTATATCCTACCATTGTCTTCTGGCCTTGAGGGTTTCTTGTGATAGGTCTGCTATAAATCTTAAGGATGCTCCTTTGAATGTAATTTTCCTTTTTGATATTGCTGTTTTCAGCATTCTATCCCTATATATGGAGTTCGTCATTGTGACTAGGATGTGTCTTGGGGTGCTTTTCTTCGAGTCTCTTTTAGTTGGTACTCTTTGGGCATACAGGATTTGGTTGCTTGCCATCTTTAGCTCTGGAAGTTTCTCTATAATGATGTCCTTGACTATTAATTCTACCTGGGGATTTTCTTCCTGGGTCTCTGGGACTCCAATGATTCTTATGTTGTTTCTGTTAAACTTTAAAGGACTATATTTTCATCTGTTCGCATTCTTTGAGTATTTTTTCCATTGTTTGATCATTTGCTTTAAGTTTCTTTTCCAGTCTCTTCTGCTTATGGAGTTGCTCTGCATCTCATTTTCCAGCTTGCTGATTCTGTCCTCAGCTGCTGTTATTCTGTTGGAGAGGCTTTCCATTGAGTTTTTAATCTTATCTACCGAGTTTATCAGTCCTGTTATATCATTCTGGAGTTTTCTGATTTCTATCTTTGTGTTCTGTTCACTTGATCTGTCCTTTCTTTGAGTTATGTGAGGGTCCTCCATATTTCTACTCTAAACTCCTTGTCTAAGAGTCTAACTATGTAGTTGGTATTTCTGGGTCATCAGAGCTGCCATCTTTATTCTATATGCAAGCTGTTATCCTGCTTTATTTCTCCATTGACACACTTGAAGTGTGACTGCATGTTGTGGTGGAATTCTTGGGCTAGGATATGTGTGTGACTGTGTAGCAAAGCTGAGCGGCTGTGCTCCTCCCTGCTTCTCTGTTTGATGGCTGGTGAATCTTGATGGGATTAAGTTTTCTGGGGTCTTCCTTAGCAGCCTCATGCAGGGATCAGGAAGCCATGAATGGAGGAATGCAGAGGCTTTTTAAAGATACCAGGCAGGAGTCTGGTACCGCTTTGTGGGCTGGAACCACCTACTTGCCCTTCGAACCTTGGTGAGATTAAATTCACTGGGGTCTTCCTTGGAAGCCTCATACAGGGGATCAGGAAGCTGATGTAGGTACTCTTAATATATTTGTTATATCAACCAGGGCAGTGATGACAAATGTTACATAACCTGCTTAGTCACAGTATCCATGAATGACAAAATTGAGGCATTATCAATTTATGAATGGACTGAGAAATCTTCACTTGTTTATTCATTACTTATTTACCTCACTCCCCCCCAAATCCAATATGCTTGTAGGTGTACTTTGCTTGTCCTAAAGAGTATGACACTATGCGAAAGGCATAAAAGTAGTTCATTCTGCTCACATTTTCCTTTCCTAAATGACTCCAGGTGTGTTCTAACTATTGGGTGCTTTGCAACAAACATGCGTTTGGTAAGGCTTTTTGCTTTTCTGCTAGATGCAGCCAAAGCAGCCAAACTTGGCAATTGCATCCAGATGTTGCCTTTAGTAGGAAAACAAACAGAGTCTACCTCAGCCTCCCTCTGAACACAACAGTTTTGGGTTAAGTGTACTTCTTTGGGGGCAATTTTCAGACACACTTCTTTTTTCTTAGGGCTAAATGTTCTGAAAGTGGAGCCTGTATTGTATTTGCTAAATATGTATAAGTATACAAACATCTTCATGTCCGCAAGTCCCACATAAGGGCTTCTTATGCCTTAAGTGCCTGTTGGAATTTTACCAGCTCCACAGTGTGTAAGCTTTCTAAACAATTCTCCATAGTTGTGCATGCAAAAAAATATATATTTACAACTGCAATGAACGTATTTAATTGCTTTTGACTACATAGCACATTTTGTCCTTGCCTCTTGAACTGAAGGTTTGTTGTACACTATTGGCTTCTTAAATTTAATAAAGGTGCCTGTGGAGTTGAATGTTACACAATGGATATTTAAAATTGGATTTGGGGTGAAAGAAGGGGGAGGATAAAGGAAGGGGACAACAAATTATGAACAAGCAAAGATGATCTAAGTATAAATTGTTACTTCCATTGCCTTTTCCCCAAACAACTCTGCAGGCCTAATAGATTCAAACCTTGTCCAAGATCCTCCTGAATGGTAAGTTTTGAAGATCTCAACAGCATCTGATGGCTCTGGGAGTTTTGTGGGTAAACATAAATTTCAAAGATGTTAGGCAAGGCAGAGAACATAATAAGGAAGATCTCTTGATACCTTTCATTACTGTCTTCAGGAATAATCATTCTTGATGACATCTATTCTCACAGTTTGTACTAAGGGCAGAATGAACAAGAGTTTTAGGGAAACTGATTATCAGAAGGCTGGTGTCCACGTACTCACATGGAATTATTGGGGTGAGGATGAGAGAACTCTTCAGGATCGGACCACTGTTGCTCCACCCATATGACAAAGAGTAGTAGCAATTATGGTCATTATCAGAAGGTAATGAGAAAGGCGACTTAACAGCAACTTGCTTTCCTCAAACTCCTTCACACTGGTACAATTTTAAGTAGTCTTAAGCTAAGGCTGTGAATTGAAAACATACCTTCTCAACCTTTTGTTCTACTAAGGTTGCTTTTCCCTTCTTCCTAAGTGCTTATGTCTTTTACTATTATCTTTTACTATTATCACAATTTGTGAGCACACAGATTGTTCTGTGGTATACAAACCTAAAGACTTATTTTATATCCATGATTTTTGGGTGAGTATTTGAAAGTGTGTGGATTTTTTTAAAAGTCAAATTCAGCTGATATAATTGGGGAAAGAAGTTTAATGGCTGAGAGTAATTAGAGATTCATTCGTAGAAATATGTGCCACTGCAATAAAATACCGTTTACTGAACTGTGCATATCATGAGCCAAACATTGTATTAGGGGATTTCTTGTACATATTTTTGCCCCACCAGATGTGCAAGCTGCATCTTAATCTCATTTTAACCAATGAGGAGACCATAGGATGGAGGATATCAGTAATTATTCAGACCCTGGAATGTAACTGATTAAGTTTGATTCCAGAAGAGGAGACATGATTTCTGATAGCAGCCTCTTTGGACCCCCTTATCCTATTTCCCTTTGGATTCCTTTATCCTGCCCCAGTGCGAAGAAACTGATTCTAATGTAATTCCCTGGAATAGAAAAGACTGCTGCTGTTTTTCTCCTTGGAATGCATTTCAGAAATGGGGTTTTGGAGGTCAGCTGCAAAGAGGAGCTATTCCTAAGGGACCTAACAAGAGCCTGGAGGTGCTGTAATAAAGTTTGTCTAGTAGTTCTGCTTATTGAATTTTGCTAGACACAAAGCTCTCTGCAGAGCGATGTGATATTCATTCCAGATTCCTCTGTATTGCTTGCGTACATCTATTTTCCCACCTTCTCTGAATGTCAGCAGCTAGCATTAAATGGTTGAAAAATGTTTGTAGCTACCTGACCTGCAGAGTTATGAGAATCGGAGCCTTCTCATTTTCAAAAGGGACACTCCTTAAGGAAATAAAACCCACAACCCCACAGAGGGGCTGCAGAGGTCACACTAAATCTGAGACACCGTCCTTGATCAGCTTCCTACCCTGCCCTATGTGGTTTCCATCTTTCCTTTATGGGTTTCTGTGAAATCTCTATGTACCCAGATCCTGGATTAAACATTGTGTTAGAACTTATTATTTAGGATTATTGACCCATTTGGTATTCTATAAGCACATATTTTTGCTTTTTCCCCCCCTTACATCTGGTTGTGCTTAGAGATACTCCTGGTTCTGTGCTCAAAGATTACTCCTGGTGGTGTTGAAGGACCAAACCCAAGTCAGTTGCATGGAAGGATTTACTCACTATCCTATCTCTCTACCCTTCCCAAATAAGAGGATGCTTTAGTGGCTTTTAGGTATTTAAAAAAGATTATTGGTGAATAATAATAATAATAATAATAAACAGTCTTAAAAAGTTTATTATACTCAATATATAGTATTTTGGGTGTTTTCTTTCTGTTTTAACCATTTTTATTAAAATTATTTTTTAATATTATTTATTTAAGCACCATGATTACAAACATGATTGTAGTTGGGTTTCAGTCATAAAAAGAACACTTTCCCCTTCACCAGCACAGCATTCCCACCACCAATGCCCCATCTCACCCCTACTCAATATCTGCCTGTATTTGAGACAGGCATTCTACTTCTCTCACTCATTAATAATATTGTCATAGAGTTGTTAGTATAGTTATTTCTCTAACTCACTCACCACTTTTTGTGGCAAGCTTCATATAGTGAGGTGGTCATTCAGCCCTCATCTCTATTGTTTCTGGGCATTATTACAATAGTGTCTTTTATTTTTCTTAAAGCCCATAGATGTTTGAAGCAATTCTAGTTCTATCTTTCTCCTTCTGAATTATTTCTGTAAAGACTGGACTAAACTGCATTTCCACCAGCAGTGAATGAGAGTTTCTTTCTCTCCACATCCCTGCGAACACTGATTGTTCTTTTTTTTTTTTTTTTGTGATGTGTACCAGTCTCTGTGGCATGAGATGGTACCTCATTGTGTTTTGATTTGCATCTCCCTGATGCTTAGTGATGTGGAGCAATTTTTCATGTGCCTTTTGGCCATTTGTATTTCTTCTTTGAGAAAGTGAATGTTCATTTCTTTTTTACATGTTTTGATAGGGTTCGATTTTTTTCTTGTTAAGTTCTTGTCAGTTCCTTGTGTATCTTATATATTAACCTCTTATCTGGGTATTGGGTGAATAGTTTCTCCCATTCTATGGATGGCTTTTGTATCCTAGTTACTATTTCCTTTGAGGTGCAGAAGCTTCTCGGCTTAAAATAGTCCCATTTTTTTATCCCCACTTCCAATTGTTTGGAGAGTGCTGTTTCCTCCTTGAAGATGCTTTAGTCATAAATGTCTCAATGTCATTTTTATTACTATGTGCTAATCTATATACCTTATGGTTTATATATATATTTATATATATATTATAGTGTGATATAAAGGTCTTTAATCCATTTGGATTTGACCTTTGTGCATGGTGTTAGATGGAGGTTAGATGGAGGTCTGAGTTTGCTTTTTTTGCATGTGGCTGACCAATTGTTTCAACACCACTTGTTGAAGAGATGTTCCTTACCCCATTTTGCATTTCTTGCACTTTAACAAAGATTAATTGATTGTATATCTGAATATTCTCTGAATACTCAAGTCTATTCCACTGATCAGATGGTCTGTCTTTATTCCAATACCATGGTATTTTAATGACTATTGCTTTGTAATACAATTTAAAGTTGGGGAAAGTGATGGCTACCATATTCCTTTTCTTGAAGGTGCTCTAGCTAATTGTGCGTGTTGACTGTTCCAAATGAGTTTCAAGCGTGTTTGATTGATTTATTTGAAGAATGTACTGGGTAGAACCTGTGGAAACATAATGAAAGACTCTGTCCTAGGCTTCCTCTTAGGATCAGTGCAAAAACTAAGACCACCAATTACAGAAGACTGATTAAAAAAACAGGCATGGAACAGAACATCTAGAACCGTAAAGAAAGATTCTATCCTAGGCTACACCTTATGACCTTTGCAAATACCAAGATCTCTAGTTACAGAGGCCCAATTTTATCATCCATGACAAGCGGAAAGTTTCCTGGCATCATAAAAAGGTGTAGGGCAGTGAAATAGAGCATGTATGGAGCCTGTAGCTATTCCCATGACAGTATGCTTCAAGGGCAGAGAAACTCTGTATCTCTTAGGCAGTGACTCCCTGGATTTAAGTGTATCTACCTGAGACCCGCCCATTTCTGGGCGGGGTCTTGGAAACCAGATATTATGTTAACCATACCTGCCCATTTCCTGGGAGGGGTCTTGGAAGGGGTAGATAAGGCTTTGACCAGAGAGAATTAGGACTTTTGGCCCTTTTGGTCTTTTGGCAGCATGGAGGCCAAAGGGAAGATGGCTGAAAGAAGTTAAGACGCAGGGCTAGCTAAGAATGGCTGAATGCTTAATTGGTTATGATATAGGCCACACATGTGGTGGATAGAGTATGAAGAAAGCTGATACTTCCTGAAGCCTGACTGTGAGTGAGATTTCTACCCGCCTCTCATGAACCTCTAGACCCACCAGCTGAAGGGGGTTGCGGAACCACGTGGCCTGGGATGGCATAGAAAGGCCCCTCCATCCATCCATCTCCATCCAGAACCATCTTTAATTATTTAACACTACAACTAGCCCCCAGATATTACGTGTAACCTTACCTGCAAGACCCCTCCCATTCTGGGGAGTGGTCTTGGGAAGGTTATATAAGGCCTTTGACCCAGGGGATTAGGCCCTTTTGGTCTTTTGCCAGGTTGGAGGTCAAAGGGAAGATGGCTGAAAGGAGTTAAGATGCAGGGCTAGCTAAGAATGGCTGAATGCTTAATTGGTTATGATATAGGCCACACATGTGGTGGATAGGGTATGAAGAAAGCTGATACTTTATGAAGCCTGACTGTGAGTGAGATTTCTACCCACAGCTCTCATGAACCTCCAGACCCGCCAGCTGAAGGGGTTTGCAGAGCCACGTGGCTTGGGATGGCAGAGACAGGTCCTTCCATCCATCCATCTCCGTCCAGCACCATCGTTAATTATTTAATTCAACATTAGGCCAAGGGAATTCCCTTTCTAATCGCCCCAATATTTACTGTGCCTATGCAAAAAAAAAAAAAAAAAGAAGCACGAATTTTTTTTCTTTTTATTTTGGGCTCATGTTTATTGTTCAATTGTTGTTTTTATTGCTGTGGTGCTTTTTATTTTGTCATTGTAGGTTTTTTTTTCTTGTTTGTTTGCTTTTTTGGTATTTCTTTTATCTTTTTGTTATGTTTTTCTTCCTTTTTCCCTTCTCTTAAATTGATATTTATAACCTCTAGATCAGGGGTCTTCAAACTACGGCCCGCAGGCCATATATTGTATTTATTCCTATTTTGTTTCTTCACTTCTAAATAAGATATATGCAGTGTGCATAGAAATTTGTTCATAATTTTTGTTTTTACTGTAATCTGCCCCTCCAACAGTCTGAAGGACAGTGAACTGGCACCCTGTTTAAAAAGTTTGAGGACCCCTGCTCTAGATGGACTCTTATCAGTTTTTGTTTGTTTTATACTTTCCCCCTTCAAACAGAACCACATAAATTGAATCATCTTGTTTTGCTTCATAAATTGAAGGGAAAGAAATGGATGGCACTAAGACCAGACAGTCTTATGAACATTGAGTAGAATTAAAAAAATGATCAGATTTAAACACCAAATCCAAAGCCAAAGACAACAGAATAGATACCCAATCTACAACAAGAAAGACACAGAGGGGACCACTTATACTAGCAGATGGGGGAGACTAAGGAGGGGGTCATGGGATGCATGCTGGGAAGAGGGGTGGAGGAGGACAACATTGGTGGTGGGAATGCACCTGATTCAATGTCACTATGCACCTAAAATATTGCTGTGAAAAATTTGTAATTCACTTTGGTTTCAATAAAAATTATTTTTTAAAAAAGAATATAATGGGTATCCTTAGAATGATTGCATTAAATCTGTACAGTGCTTTGAAAAGTATTGCCATTTTAATGATGTTAATTCACTTAATCCATGAGCAGAGCTTGTGTCTCCATTTTCTTGTGTCCTCCATTATTTTTTGAAGCAGGGTTTTGTAGTTTTCTTTGTATAGATCCTCTACCTCTTTATTTAAGTTGAATCCAAGGTATTTGAGTTTTTGTGACACTAATGTGAATGCAAGTTTTTATAATATTCATTTCTTCTCTATCGTTATTGGTTTACAAGAAGGCCATTGATTTTTGTGTAGCCTGCCACTTTCTATATAAATTTATTGTTTTTTTCCTAAATGCGATGGCAAGGACTTCCATCACTATGTTCAATAGGGGTGGTGAGAGAGCAGCCTTTGTCTTGTGCCAGATTTTAGATAAAAGGCTTTTAATTTATGTCCATTAATAATAATATTTGCCAATGGCCTGCAGTATTTACCTCTGGGAGTTTCTTTCAATGATGTCCTTGACTGTTGATCCTTCCTGAGTATTTTTTTCCTGGGTCTCTGTGACACCAGTGATTCTTATGTTGTTTCTTTTGAGTTTATTAAAGACTTATATTTTCATATGTTCACATTTTTTAAGTATTTTTCCCATTGTCTGATCATTTGCCTTAAGGTTCTTTTTCAATCTCTTCTGTTGTATGGATTTGTTATACATCTCATCTTCCAGCTCACTGATACCATCCTCAGCTGCTGTTACTCTGTTGGAGAGACTTTCCAGTGAGGTTTTCATTTAGTCTACTAGTTTTTCAGACCTCTTATTTCAGTTTTAAGTTTTCTGATTTCTATCTTCATATCCTTTTGATTCTTATTTGTTGTCAGTTGAACTCAATCTATGCTTTCTTTGAGTTCTATCAACATCCTCCATATTTCTTCTCTAAAATCATTATCTATTCTCATTTGGATGAAGGTGTGATTGATTAGTAGTTCTGGCTATCAATGGTATAAATGGCCTGTTCTTTTTTTTTAATCTTGTTTGTCATGCTTATAGTACTGGCTTTATATTTAATTGTCTTTTAGAAACATTTTCCTGTTCAACTAGATTTCACACTCATTGAGGAGGTGTCGCATATATGTCTCATGAAATCAGTTTCTGGACTTGGAATGTTTTTACTATAATTAACTATTATCTAAATTATAAAAATAGTATCTATAGATGTTTGAGACATAATTGTTTTCCAGATATGTAAAAACTACTCTTGGAGCTTATCAAGAATTTTAGTCACAAATAGGTTCATATTCAAATAAATTTAAAGAATCACAGTGCCTGTGATTTGAAACAATTTCAAAATTAGGTTGATAGAAGCTAAGTTTCCATTTGACCCAGAAACAATAAATACACATTGATTTGCCAGTGGGGGTTAGAAAAATCGCCCTTTCCCCACCAAACAAAAATTTGTAAAGAAATCTGCTAATGGAAATGAATTAAAAACTCAAACTGGATTCCTTCCTGAAAAGTAATTTTGAATTACTTAAATACATGTCAACAAAGATGTAAAATACACCCAACAAATGATCATATTTTTTCATTTTAAATGTAAGTTATATGGGGCCAGAGTGGTGGCACAAGCAGTAAGGTGTCTGCCTTGCCTTTGCTAGCCTAGAATAGACCGCAGTTCGATCTCCTGGCATTCAATATGGTCCCCCAAACCAGTGGCAATTTCTGAATACATAGTCAGGAATAACCCCTGTGCATCACCAGGTGTAGCCCAAAAGCCAAAAAAAAAATCAAGTTATATGAGGGTTTATATCATTGCTTCAGAATAAATATATAAATATAAAATATGATAAATATAAATTTGATAAATTGTCAATATTTGAATGGTCATTCAATTTAATTTTTTAATTTCTAAAGTGTATTATGTAACATGAGAATAATTATTTCATTGAGGATGAGTAAATGGAGTAGATTGTTATCAATCTACTGGACATTAAAACAGACTTGACAAAATATTAGAAATTTGTGTGATATCTATAAGCATCTGATCATATAGACAGAGTATAGATATTTTTGTGAGATTATTTTCAACTTGTTAAGCAGTTTAAGAAGCTCAAGAAATAATAAAGAGCCAGGTAGGTAGCTGAAAGGGATGGAGCACAAAGCTTGCACTCAAGAGGAAATGAATTCAAGATCCCTGGCACTATATTTTTTCCCATCATCATTAGAAGTAACCATCATGGCTTCCCTACATTGCTGTATGGCCCTGGCTTCTATCAGAACTTCTGGGCCTGAGCTGCCTTTCATTGTTTGGCCATGTGTCAAATTTTCAGGCTTCTACCATTAGTTTGAGTATCATTGGTTGTGGCCCCTGATTCCTTAAATACCCTCTAGGAAGCCCCTCTCTCCAGATAAAAAGAAATCATAAATATATTTTTTCTTAGAATATTACTCTATAGTGGAAGGATCAACACTATAGTTCACTACTGCTATAATTCAATATCTATAATTCACATACCTACTACTTGTCTATTATTGTGACAGGCTTTCTATATTTTACAAATATGCAAAAGCATTAGATAGAATATCAATATTCTGTGATTATGGATTCATATCTGGCACTGCAACTAACTAATTATAGATGTTTGGGAAGTTTATTGACCTTTTCTAATCCCCACCTACATTATCTATATTTTAATTATGCTGATTTTACAAATTGTTACATTAACTCTGTGAGATGATGTAATCCACATCTAAAGACAGCTGAAAGAGAAACCTCTTGAATAAGATTTAAATGGAAGAGAATGGTCTATAAGATATGAAACAAATACACTTATTGAAAAAGTTAGGATAAGTGGTCATGGTACTTGACCATAGACAAACACATGTCTATAGAGACATATGTATATGTGAATATATGTATGAAATCTATACATACATATATACTCTCATACCATATGCTAGCATATATACTTACAATTACTCACAAACTTCTTTATATATATGTTCACATAAAGGAAGTGGTTTGCTTATCTATAAAGATATCTTAAATCTATAAGTAAGCCAGCAGGTTAAAATCTCTGGCAATTCTTAAATTGCAGCTGTGAGACAATTCTCGCTTATGAACATCTAAGTTTTTTTTTTTTCCCTCTCAAGGCTTCCAGCTGACAGGATGAAGCCTGCCCACATTAGGTAGGTAGGCTGGTTCCTTTAAATTTATCAACTTAAATGCTAGTCTTTGTTCAGTTTACCTAAAAGATACCTTTCTAGTAACATCTACACTGGTATTTGACAAACTAGTTTAGTTGAGCACCACAGACAATCAAAAAAATAAAACGAACCTTAAATTAGTTAAAACTTGCAAGTTTGGAGAATGTCAATAGATAATAGATAATAAATAATAGATAATTAAAAATTGCCACCCAAGGGCAGGAGAGATAACACAGCAGAGGGACATTTGCCTTGTATGTGGCCTACCCGGGAGGGACCTGGTTTGATTCTCGGCATCCCATATGGTCCTCCAGCCTGCCAGGAGTGATTTCTAAGTGAGAGCCAGGAGTAACCCCTGACCCCTCTGGGTGTGGCCCAGAAACCAATCAATCAATGAATTAATAAGTAAATAAAGTTAAAAAATATATTTAAAAAACCACCACCCCAATAACAACAATAGTGATAATGGTGAGTATTTACAATAACTTGAAGTCCATGACTATAGAACTCTTCATATGGGGATTTCTCCTTCATTCAGTGAACTCTCCATGAATATGTATTCCAGGGTGCAAAGAAAAAGTCTGTGTATATCTTTCTGTGTATATCTTGATTAAGAGGAAATGAGGCCACTACAGACCAAAAGAAGAAGAGGGAAAAACCAGTAGGTCACACCAAGATTACTTGGGGTTCACCCCCCTTTAGAATTCAGAGGAAAAGGACCAAAAAGTAAAACATGCCCAAATGGGTCTAAAGGGAACAGAATATGATCAGGCAAAACTAAAAATACTCCCT